>NC_090253.1:54392202-54419702 GCF_037325665.1 Littorina saxatilis | reverse complement strand
CTTGCTTTCCCTCTCTTGGGCATCGGAGCGCGGCGCTCTGGTGTCTATACTGCTTAGCTCTCTTTTTCAGAGTTTCGCAGTTTGGGAGGGAAGATTGCAGCTTCCCACGCCGTCTCCAGCGTTGTACTTCCGCCGGCGGCGGGTGACGGCCGCTCATTGGCTTCTTGTCGGCCACGGCTTTCCGGTCGCGGGCCTTCAGCTGCGTCTACTGCCTCCTTGGGGGGCATGGACGGTAAGTCGAACTGCTCCACTGGCTCTCGTGAAGCCACCGGACGCTCTCTTTTGAGCAACAGTTCTTGGTCGCAGGCTCACTACCTGCAAACTTCCTGCCCGTCAGGATATGCTGCTCTTTCTAAGCCCGATCGTATAGCGAGTAGGGCTATGACTGAGCAATGGCGGCTTCCGCTTGCGGGAGTCGCGTTTCCGGGTTTACCCGGAGGCGAAGGTCAATCTGGCACACCCACGAAGGTCCCTGCTGGTGTCGACTTCTTCTTCTTGGCGTTCGCAGAGGTTACACAATCAGTCCAGCACTGGTGATAAATGTTGTCGTTTTCTCCAACTCCTGTCGACTGCCGTATAGTTTGGTCTGCAAGGGAGTTGGTGACGGCCACACTTCTTTTCGTTCCTCATCTAGTAAGGGACATCGCTGTAAGATGTGTTCCGCTGTTTGGTCCTCTTGACCGCAGGCACAGGTTGGTGATGGCGCCAGCTTGAACTTTCGGTTCATGTGAGCATTGAGCCTGTTGTGGCCAGTACGCAGCCTGATGAGGTTGACTTGCTGCTCTCTGGACATTGTGTGGTAGTCATCTCTGTTTGTCCTTGGCCTCATCAATGCCTTGATGATTGTCTTCTGCTCACTAAAGCTGACACTGTTTTCAGGTTGGTCTTCCACGGCTCCTTCTTTTGCCAGCTCATCTGCCCTTTCATTTCCTGGTATCCCACAGTGTGCTGGTATCCACTGGAGGACAACTCTTCTGGTTTGTCTGACCATCTGTAATGCTTTGGCCAGCTGTGGGAGTTTGTCGTTCTCTAGGGCCTGAAGGACTGAAAGGGCGTCCGAGAGGAAGACAACTTGGTAGCAAGGGTCTGCGGAGTCCTGAACGAAGGAGGCGGCCTGCATGAGAGCTTCTGCTTCTGCTTTATAGTTTGTGCAGTGTTTGCCAGTGGCAACGCTGGATGTAGCTGTATGTCCCCCAGGGAACTGGATGAGAATGCCTGCACCTCCATTGAGCACGGCGTTAGTTGCTGATCCATCGGTGTATACATGGATCCACGCCTCTTTTGGGTACTGTTCGTCGATCAGGGCTAAGGTGAGTGCCTGTCGAGCTGTGTCATTCTGATCTTCTCCTGAGGTAACATGTGGAACACTGGTGCAGATCTGGATGCCTGGTTTCTCTGTTGCCTTGGGGGTTTCCTCTTCTTCTTGAGTCAGAGGTAGAGTGTTCTGTGGAAGGACTTCCCTGTACTGTCGAGAAAGTCTCTTGCTCTCGTGTACAAAACTGCTCCGTTTAAGCCGGTTCTTGGTGAGGTTGCTCAGTCTGTGCTTCATGGGGTGGTCGGGTAGGCACTTGAGCTTCTCGGCCTGTACCATAGTCTTGGCTTCTCTTCTCTGACAGAGGGGTTGGATGGTGGTAAGCTTCTCCATTTCCTTGATGGGCGTGGATTTCATTGCACCGGTGATGAGTCGGAGGGCCTGGTTTTGCACACGGTCAAGGGTCTGCAGATTTGTCTTGGCTGAGGTTGACCACGCTGTGGAGCCGTACTCGAGGTGGGGTCTGATTGTTCCCTGGTATACTGTCTTCAGTATCTTCTCGTTCGCTCCCCAGGTGGTACCTGCCAGCTTCCTGAGTATGGCTAGCTTGCGCCGGGCCTTCGTCTCTGCCTGTGCAATGTGTGGTTTCCAGGTCTGCCGTCTATCAAAGGTGACACCAAGGTACGTTGCTGGTGTCGACTGCAAAACTTCCTGCTAGTCAGGATATGCTGCTCTTTCTAGGCCTGATCGCACAGCGTGTACGGCCGTGACTGAGCAAGGGCGGCTTCCGCTTGCGGGAGTCGCGTTTCCGGGTTTTCCCGGAAGCGAAGGTCAATCTGGCACACCCACGAAGGTCCCTGCTGGTGTCGACTGTGGACTGGCCTTCGGGCCACCGGGCTTCCGGCCCCAGTCCTCGCAGCAGACGCTGCCGCTGTATGCGGCTTCGTCCGTTGCCTAATCTTCTGCTCTTTCTAAGGCTGTTTGCATTGCGTGCACGGCTGTGAATAAGCAAGGGCGGCTTCTGTTTTCGGGAGTCGCGCTTCCGGGTTTTCCCGAAAACGAAGGTCCTCCATCCCGTGCACTCACAGAGGTCATGGCTGGGGTTGACCGTTGACTGGCCTTCGGGCGTTCTGGCCTCCGGCCTTAGTCATCGCAACAGGCGTTTCCGTTTATGCGGCTTCGTCCGTTGCCTTTCCGGCTCCGCCCGGAGTTGCCGTTCCTCCTCCTGCTGCTCCTATACGGAGGTCAGTGAGTGAGGAACAGGATACGTCCTACGGACATCCGGACAGTCGTCATTCCGGTTTACTGGGAGCATAGGTCCTCCTTTGTGATTACACTGTGTGTCTCTACTGGAGTTGACCGCGGACTAGCCTACGGGCGTTCAGTCTTCTGTCCTCAGCCCACGCAACATTTGCTTCCGCATTGTGCGGTTTTGTCTGTTGCGTTTCCGGCTTTGTCCGGATGTATTGTTCTTCTTCCTAACACTGTTAGCGAAGTGAGGAACATCGGCTAGCCTATGGGCATGCAGGCTTTCAGCCTCGGCCGGGACGGTAGTCACTTCACTGGTTGGGTGTTGCGTCTACTGTCTATTCAGTTCTGGTGGCTTCGGATGTTACCTCCTCTTTGTCTTACCCTCTTACGGGAGGGGTGAGACAGGACGGTTTCCGGTTGAACGGGTTTCCGGTTTTCCGGTTATCCGTTCAGTAGTTTTCCACGGGCAACTGTGACTTCGGTCAGTGTCAGGTCTCTTGGCTATTCTGTTATACAGTCTTTAGCCAGCGACTAGACACGTTCTGTCGAATCTCTCGGCTTCTTTCGAGGCCTCGATGGAGGTTACTTCCAGATTTTTTATGGAGGGACATTGGCTTCCTCTTTGGTTGCATTCGGCGATGTCGGACTTCCGTTCCGCGAAGGAGGAGTTTTTCCTACTTCCGGTTTGATAGTCACCTTCAATGTGGGTACCATCGTCCGCAGGTTTTGGCTGGCCATCTCCTACCGGAAGTGGTATCCACGGGTTCCGGTTCTGCTACTCGGTCTTCACGGGTCAGTTCCGGAACACGCGCAGCCTCGGCTGGCTTCGGCTACACAGGCTTCGTCTTTTGTTTCTTCCTGTCATAGGAAGTTCTCTTGGCTGAAGCTGAGTCGGATTTTGCTGGCGTCTTTGCTCTTCCGCGTACACCTTTAATGGGAACGCAGGAACTTAGAGGAATTTGGACGTCAGTTTTTGGAATTTGCCTCTTTTTCGGAGATGATCGTCAGAGCGCTCTCGCGCTCTTTCCTGGAGTCACTGAACCTTCCACGCTTAGTGTGTATCAGGACTCTGATGGCATCTCCACTCGTTCAGCCTGGCTAGGGCGAACGAGGAACAAAGAGGCTGTCCTCCCTTCACCTCGCTTTATAGTCGGGTGTAGGGAGGACTTGTTTCTCTTGCATGCTCAGGTCTCTGAGCAGGCTAGGAGGGACAATTGGGCTTTGATCGGAGTAGAGGGATCTGCTTTTTGAACTTTGGTGTTTTTACCAGAAAAGAAAAGTAGATCCCGTGGGATAGAGATCAGCGGATCTCTGACTTCTCTCTACAAGGGTTAAAGCAGAGCTAGCCTCCTCACGGGAAGCAGGCTCAGGCCTCGGGACGTTTTCAGCAGGCGGCCAATGGGCAGTCTCTGTCTGATTCTCGAAGATTAGATCACCTTTGGGCAGGGAGAAGGGCAGCCCTAGCAGCAAGCCTCTCTCCCCAAGGAAGTGCCCCCGATCACACACCCCCCCCTCCGCCCCCACTTTGGTGATGGCGGGGCGGGTCTCCTCCTTGCAAGTTTTCATTGGATGGTCTCTATACACAGCCAATAGTTTGTGGGAGTGGTGAGGTCGGGGGACTCCCATTGATCTAATGAGGGCATATTTGCTTATGCGTCAGCCGATCCTTTCACAGTGAGCTAGGCCCATCAGCTCGAGCACCCGCTGAGGTCTCTTCTGGTCGGTGCTAGCGCTGTCCTTCGGTTATACTGCTTCAGTCCTCAGTGAGTGTAACAGTAGTTCAGCCACGGGCTGCTGCAGTGGCACTTCCGGTTTTACCGGAGAGGTTGTTTCTTTCACAGACGCTTCATAGGTACATCTGAGTTTTGGAACAACGGCTGACCTTAGCAGGTCTGCCTACCGTTACGGAATTTCCGTATTTGTCCCGGAAATCAATAAATTTTATCAAGTGTTCCGGAAAATACGGATGTTCGAAATGCGTCCCGGAAACTCAAAAAAATTCCAAACACGCTCACAACAGTGTGAGCGAGAGAGATTGCCTTCAGCTACAAGGTACTGCCCTGCCTTTGATCTGGCCGCACACACAGATTTCCACTCTGTTAAACTCGGTCACTGACCGGTCACTGACCCCACAAGGTACTGCCCTGCCTTTGATCTGGCCGCACACACAGATTTCCACTCTGTTAAACTCGGTCACTGACCGGTCACTGACCCCGATTCAGGAAGTGTTTCCTCTCTCAGATCTATATGACAGGGGAACCACCTCTCATGGCAAAAAGTGGGTCATTGACCCCTGGGAAGAAGGTCGTGTCTTTTAACAAGGCCACCCAGCTATCACAATGCCTTTGATCATTGCCGAGCAGCTTTTTGTAGCTAATACTCATGCGCGTCAACTTCTTGCAAGAAGAAAAGGTCGAAGAAAAGATGGCGTCAATGTTCCAACACTTGCCAATGGTCATGCTGTCAATCCTCACCATTCCACACTCTTCAGCACACTGCGAGAGGATTTTCTCGGTGGTCCGCAAGAACAAGACAGATTTTAGAGGCAGCATGGCAAAAGACACTCTCGAAGCACTTGTTGTCGCCAAGTTGAGACCCGGTGAAGCTCTGGATAGAGTTTACACCAACAAGGAGCTCAAAGACATGAAGAGTGCCTATTACAGGTCCCTTCAGGCCAGCTCCAAATGAATGCAGTGACACCACCAAACCTTGTACAAAATGTAAATATTGTAAGTTTGAATTTCATTTTTTCAGTGACATTTACAGTGACAATGTTCAAGTTTGGCAAGATGATTTGAAGGCAATGTTAGGGTAAAATGACACCAGATTGCACCAATTGTGTCCTTTTGGCAAAAAAAAATTTCCGGGGGGGCATGCCCCCGGACCCCCCTAGCCAGCTCGCTTGCGCTTCGCGCAACCTCGAATTTTGCGCTTTGCGCAAAATCGACTTCTTTTAATCTTCAACAGAACTTTGTCCCTGAAGCTTCACTTGGAGGGTAGGCAGACCTGCCTTAGGGCATCCAGGCTTTTTAGCCTCGGCTGGTGCAACAGCCATTCCACCTGTGGGCGGTGATGGTTGTTGTTTTCCCTGTTCTTGTGGCTTCGGACTTCGACTTTCGTTCCTTAATTTCATCTTAGGCAGGAGATGAGATAGGACGATTTCCGTTTGAGTGGGGCTGCCGTTTTCAGGCTTCCCTGTTCTTCTCAGTTTGCCACAAGCTGCTGGACTTGGTCCTGGTCGTCTTTTGCAGAGTCTGACTCCGTCTTTCTCTAGCGATCAGATGCGTTCTGGTGTTTCGTCCAAACTTAAGTTGCGCTTGAGTTGGCCTCGGAAGTAACATTCAGATTTTCCTGAGGGGACATTGTCTTTGGCAAGGCATGTTGGAGGAGTCATTCTTTGTGGCTTATCTCCTCTCTCAGGTTTTTGGCTACCCCTCTCCTTTTGGCAGAGCGGTATCTAATGTTCCCGTTTTCCTTTGCTGTGGGCTTATAGCCCAGCATATTAGGTGGCAGCCGAAACTTATGTTTCGTATATTTACCTGGTACTTTGGGTACTTTGGTACATGGCTGTTCCACGGGTTTTACGGCTCTCAGCCTGAGCCTGTGCTATAGTCTTCTACTCTGCGTGGTTCGACTATGGCATTTTCGGGCTGCGACGTTTGCCGGTTGATCGCCGTGTCTGACTCTCAGTCTTTCAGAGGTAGACAGACACGGCTAGTTGTTCGGCTGGACTCAGGATTTTCTCCTGATTTGGCTACGAAGTTTACTTGGGGTTTTTGAATTTCCTTCATTTACCTTCAAGCAGACTGTTCTGTAACAATCTGGCTTTTAGTCATTTTGTTTAGGGTCACCGGTCACTTCAGTTTTTGACCACGGTGATTTCTTCTCTTCTGAGGCTTACGCTATTTCGTAAGCCTCTGCTTCCTCGTATTGCCTCTCTCTCTGCTTTCGCATTGACTGTTAGGGCATTACGGGCGACCGTCTCTTTTGAGATCTTCCTGTCGAGGGGGGCTCTGGTACCTTGTACGCAGGTGTCCCTCTCTCTCTCTTTGTTGGGTATTGGTCATTCTGCCTTGGTTTGACCTTTATCTCTAAGTCCTTTTGGGCTTCACGCCATTCCTAAGTTTGATTACTTTGGCGTGATCGTCTTATGGTCGCCACGAGGTTTGTCCCTCACCTCACTGATCGGACTACCTTACGCATAGATCGTTTTTCAGTGCATGTACATTTCCTTCCATCCGAAAGGGGGGGGGGGGGGGGCAGCTTGTCTTTCCCTCTTCTTGGCTCGGCTTAATCCAAGGCTGGGTTCTCTTTCTGGGTCGTTCGGTCCAGGAGATTGGAAGAAGTGCTGGGCACACATTTTTGGCTCTCTGATGTTGTCTTTCGCAACTTTTGCCTGAGAGACATCTCGGCTGTCAATCAAGATGGTTCTCAGGTCCTTTCCTGCCTTTTTGGCAGTGGGCCAGTTCCTGGCTAGGGTTTAGAGTGAGTTAGATTTCTTTCTCACTGGGCCCTTCCCTGACCTTTTGGCAGCAGGCCAGGTTTTTGGCAAGGTTTTAAGAGTGTGTTTGGTTTTCATTCCCACCGCCTTGTTGAAGCTATCTGCTTTTATGTGATTCGGAGTAAGAATATGTAATTTAATCGAAAATTTTTAAGTAAATTTTCATTTCATTAATATACTTACCCGAATCACATAGTGTATTCCCTCCCGCCAACCCCGCATATGATTTTTTAGTCTATTAAGTCGTATGAAGACACGTGGTGTTTACAGGGGAAGTGACGTCACGTAACCCGGATGGGAGGTAACTCCCCGGGTAGATGGTCATTACCATACCTGTATTTACACTTTTTGTGTTGGGTTGCTCCCCTTTAAAATTGTTTAAGACGGGTAGCCTTTTCAGACCTTAAGCATGTAAGACTGCGTCAATGCTTTTATGTGATTCGGGTAAGTATATTAATGAAATTTTCGATTTTCTGCCTACTTTCCAGGGCCCAGCAGTACAAGCCGCCCACAGGCAGAACCCCCCAGCACCAACGTAGACATCGGCACCAGCGTAGATTACGGCGGGTCGTCCATGACACCAAGAACTGTTCCGGAGCCAGAGAATGACGACAGCACAGACACTCTGGTGGGCTTCACTGCTTCCGGTTTTGAAGACTTCTACCACAATCCCTCAATGCCGGTAGTGGTGGAAAAATCTTCACCACAGCGGAGCGTCAGCGAATACCTTGTGACACAAAAGTCTGTTGAAGGATCGCCCGTGCCGGTGCGTTCTGGGAACAGGTTTGAGGTGTCGAAGATTTCTGACACCCCTGCCCTGACGCCGTCCCACAGTAAAGAGGAGACGGAAGAACTAGAAGAGGAGAAGAAGTCATGATGGTGTCTGGTCGCTATAGAGACTCGTGTTGATCAGTGAGCAAATCATGTCATCCACTGGAACTCCCCCCCCCCCCCCCCCCTTTAACCCGTCCAACAATCAGAGAAAATCAGGTCCTAAGAAGGAGGGAGTCTTTAAATCAGGGTTCTGTGATTTACAAAGGCTCTTAACAGAAAGTGTGAAAAAGAGGGTCTTAAAAAGGTCAGAGTCCTAAATTGGGTTGTCTTAAAAACGGGGGTTCCACTGACTACCACCGTTACCACCCCAGATTAAAAAGGAGGAAAAAGACAGGGTGGTGTCAGATGATTAGGGCCTTGTGTGGAATGAGCCAGTCATGTCATACTATTGTCACTGTCCCACGGGAAAGAGGAGAATACATCATGGTGTCAGATGATTAGGGCCTTGTGTGGAATGAGCCAGTCATGTCATACTATTGTCACTGTCCCACGGGAAAGAGGAGAATACATCATGGTGTCAGATTGCTAGGAAATTTATCATTTCTTTCTTCATGGTCTGTAAGGGGTGGAAAGAGAAAACTGTCCGAGTTATTTCCGAACGTATTGTCTGTCGTGCACTGAAGTGACCGAGTCACGTCATAACATTGTCAATACTGCACTGTAAAGAGAAGGATTATATTAAGAAAGAAAAAACAAGCGTCAGGCTGTGAGGGAATTGTGTGAGCGGAGTGAGTCAGCCGGAACACGACTGTTGCTTGGTCTTGTGGACGAAAGTGGTACTGGTGTGTTAGTAGCTATATTGTGTATGTACCACATGCCTGTGATCACAAATACTGTGAGCTTATATTTTGAGGAGGAAGAATGATGCTGAAAAACTCCTCTTCGTAACATTTGCTGACTGCTTGTGATCAAGTTCAGGGCGCTTTCTCTCAGAGCTTCCAGGATAATTCAATTCACCATGCCTTAACCTTCTACTGAGTGACTTTCAGATCTGGAGTTGTGAGCAAGATGCCGAAAAGGATGATTTTGTGGCTTATTTCAACCTTGTGCATGTATGGTTTGGAGGTATGTGCAACATGTATTTGATAGGGCTTAAGATTCAAAGATTCTCATAAAACAAATGTGTGTGTGAGCGCATGGCTGAATGGAGGGGAGGGAGGGGGGGGGTACAGTAACACTAGGCTGGAGCAGGTAAGTTGATTGAAAGGTTTCCTGTCATACGTCTTGCTGTGCTAATGCTGATAACAAAGATATTTTTTGGATGTGTTTTTTTTATAGAAAATTGAACTCAGAATTACAAGGGCATGAAATGTTGACCTCCATTGTATTTTTATTCTGGTCAAAATGCTGTTTGTTTTTTTGCATTGTGACAACAGATTTTATGATGTATCATATATATTACAGTTGAGATGTTGGATTAGAGATTAACATATTCTGCTATACATGTGTGTTTCCTCATAACTTTGGCATTGACTGGGAAATTCTTTTTGTTGTGGGCTTTTTTAGACGCCTTTGTACTTCGTTATCGTGCAAGACAGAGAGAGGGGGTGACTGTATCTTTGTGTGTGTGTGTGTGTGTGTGTGTGTGTGTGTGTGTGTGTGTGTGTGTAGTTGCTCCAGTCTGTGTTACGTGTGGATATTTTAATGCGTTTCCTATGTGTATCATATCATAAACTCTAAAAATGTTAATTGTCAGAAAGAGAAGGTAATAACAAATTTCATTCTGTTCCACAAAGGATATCATGTTCCCCACTTATACTTGTTAGCACAAGACACACAATCACAAACACTGTGTGAGTTTCTCAGTAAATCATTCTTTAAGATGTTGTCTTCCATTTCAGACATCATTTTGTGCCAATTCTTTTTCAGCTTTGAAAGATGGTTTGCTGAGATTTTAGTTCTCTATATATGTTTAAAGGAACAAATACAAAGTATCTTTTTAACCAGTTCTCCATATTTACAGTTAATTACCTGGGCAGTAACTTGTAACCAGTATCCAGGTATTATACCTTTTTGTAACCAAATGTTTTGTTGATGGTAGCTGTACCATAAAAAGGTGACATTCAACAATGATTGCTACCATAAAAATGTGACTTTCAAAATTGATAGATACCATAACAATCTCATATTCAAAATTGATCAATACTGTTAAAATTTGACATTGGAAATATATTGTTTCCATAGAATCTGACATTCAAAATTGATTGGCACCATACACATCTGAAATTCAAATTCAAACCGTGGAGCTGCATCAATGCATGTTGGTCCTTAATGGCACCATACAAATCTAAAATTAAAATTCAAACCATGGAGCTGCATCAATGCATGTTGGTTCTTATTAATGGCACCATACACATCTGAAATTCAAATTCAAACCGTGGAGCTGCATCAATGCATGTTGGTCCTTAAATTTGCTTTTGGTTGTACATCCCTCTGAAAGAGATCATTTTTCTGAACACCGTTGTAGTACAGTTTCTAAAGCTGATCAGTGCATGTAAGGGGAGACATTTACATCTGTTGCTTGGGAGTTTTGAGTCTAATTTCTGCACTACATTTTTACATCTCTAGAGCACAGATTTTCATCCTTCAGGCCTGGGAATGATACACCTTTCGTCATAAATACGACGAAGTCCTTTTTTAATTGTGTAAGAAAAGAGCCTCCGTGTGCCCTTAAAAATGCTTAAAACGCAAAATGTTCCCATCAGTACGCCCAAACCACTTTTACTCATTCCCAGGCCTCATCCTTTGAGAGTCTTACGCATACTGCCATGTTTACATGTATTTACCACGGCTGAAAGTAGCTAAGCTGTTACTTGAATTTTAACAATACATGTAGTTCATTCTAAATTAGCTGGAATAAATATATTTCAGTCACCCTGAAGAAGTCGACACCTATCAACAACGGACGAAATATTGGTAAAGAAATACCAAAACACTATTCCTGTTTTGTTTTCTCTTGTGTTTTAGCAAAAAATCTGTATGTTTTCTTCATAGACTACAAGCTGCCTACTTGCGATGTACACAGTAATACTCTAATTTAATTTCTTCAACAGTGACATCGATTTCTGTCTATCTGAAAACTATTAGTTTGGATAACAGGATTGTGTGTGCTCTCGTGTGCCTTTTGGAGTGTGTTTCTGTGATAAGAACAATTAAGTGACCCTCCACCACGGTATATGTCACCTTTGCATGATGTTCATATTTTTACATTTTCCGAAAGAGCTTTTTTATGCTCTATCCAGTGGTGAAATCCGTTTGAGAAAAGAGCGAAAACTTTTTGAGTTGTAAGCCTGTGACTAAGGTGACCCTTACACTGTTACCAGACAACCCCCGGACTTATATTAAGCCTAGTGCAGAACCGCGCAAGATGACATGCGACTCATTCCGTGGTGGAGGGTCACATATTTTATTTATTGCAGTTTTGAGATTACCTTCAGTCCCTGTAATGTGGTGTTGATTTGTCCATGTGTTCATTCCATTTTTAAACGCAAGAGATTGTGATGAGCAATCAAAACCTTCAAGTCAGATTGTTGATTCAGTATTACATGTGTATCATAATTACGATTGAAAGATACTGATGAAATGAGAGAGCAATAAAGAAAATGAGATTTCTTTGTGTGTTGCTTTTATTGACATTTATGAGTCTGTTTATATGTAATTTGATCTGCTTTTGGTGATGTTTGTGATCAGATTATAGTCACTCAGTCTATAAAAGCTTGCATTCATACACATTTTTGTGAATATTCATAGTGGGGGGGGGGGGGGGGGATAAAAGGATGGCTCACTGTATAATGGAGGAAACTAATTGTAAATCAAATTTAAGGCACTAGCTAACAGTAATATAACCATTTCCACCAGAAACTGAAAAATGAGGATATGCCACGCCCATGATCAGTACCTTAGACACTTAATTGACAACTAGCTCTGGGTATGCCACACCAGTCTGTATCTCACTAAACTACATGTATCTTAGATAGACACTTGAAGAACAAGTCGTCCTACTCAGACTCCGCAATGGACATAACAGACCAAACCATCATATGGCCACAAAGCCGAAGCTAGTTCCCTCCCCCTTATGTCCGTGTGACAAGAATCGGACAGCAGAGCACATCCTGCAGGCTTGTCCATACCACAGTGCTCTGAGGGACACCATCTTACCAGAGGAGACAGCGCTACAAAAGAAGCTATACGGCCCCAGAGAGGACTTGGAGAGGACAGCACGTTTCGCCCTGCAGTCCGGTGTCACGAACTGAAAACTCTGCCTGAACAATCCTTCTCAATGCGCATGCGCTAACATGGGCAGATTAATCAGGTCGTGAACAACCTCACCCTAACCCGAACCCTAACCCATGGTTCGATCGGTCAAAGGGTCGCATTTTTTAAGTCCAAGATTGGCGCATGCGCATTGACCGCAATGAGAAGGATTGTTCAGCAGAGGTTTCAGTTCGTGACACTGGACTGACGATCTAACAGCAAACGACAAGAAGAACAAGAAGAAGATAGACACTGGACTAATTGAACTGGCAAACGTTTGGTGTCAAGCAATTTCGCTGCACAGACTGGTAATCTAGTTCTCCATTCTACTATTCACCTACTCTCATGATTGTATGTACTCAGTTCCTGCATTGTAGGTGTGTTTTGTATGGTACTTGTACTGCAAAGACCACCCTAGGGACTGAGCAAAAGTAGTCTTTATAGACAGCTGGTCTTTATGGAAAGGGTCACCATTTAGCAAACGCCCCGTTGTAACACGAAATGTTTTTGCAAAAAGTATCACACATACATTTTTTGCAAAATAACAAATGACACAAACAAATTGCGAAAAAAACTTTATTTTAATTTTTTTTTACACACACTCAAAACCTTATTTGGAGGGTTTAGACGCACTCAACAACAAAAATGGCATACCATACTTTGTCCCAAATTCAGATTTTTCAATTGTCATTTTTTGTAATTAATATACAATAATTCGCAAAATAAATACCATAATTGTTCACAAACAAAAGCTTTAAAATAATTCAGCTTTAAAAAGTAGAGTAGCTGACCGCGCCAGCAAGAATCCAGCTGGCTATGATATGCCGCTGGTCATGGTCAGATCATGTGAGAAATGACAAATTGTAATCATGTGGTATCCAGACGATTTCTGACATATGTACAATATGTGGCAGCTGGCATCTGTCCCGCAGATGATTTCCAGATCTTTTGCTACCTCGACCCTCGTCTCGATTCCCCCTCTATGTTAAAACATTTAGTCAAAACTTGACTAAATGTAAACAAGTCGCGTAAGGCGAAATTACTACATTTAGTCAAGCTGTGGAACTCACAGAATGAAACTGAACGCACTGCATTTGTTTTCACAATGACCGTAGTCCGCCGCTAGTGCAAAAGGCAGTGAAAGTGACGAGCCTGTTTAGCGCGGTAGCGGTTCCGCTTTACTGCATAGCACGCTTTACTGTACCTCTCTTCGTTTGAACTTTCTGAGCGTGTTTTTAATCCAAACATATCATATCTATATGTTTTTGGAATCAGGAACCGACAAGGAATAAGATGAAAGTGTTTTTAAAACGATTTCGGAAATTTAATTTTAATCATAATGTTTATATTTTTAATTTTCAGAGCTTGTTTTTAATCCGAATATAACATATTTATATGTTTTTGGCATCAGAACATGACGAAGAATAAAATAAAAGTAATTTTGGATCGTTTTATAAAAAAATTATTTTAATTACAATTTTCAGATTTTTAATGACCAAAGTCATAAATTAATTTTTAAGCCTCCATGCTGAAATGCAATACCGAAGTCCGGCCTTTGTCGAAGATTGCTTGGCCAAAATTTCAATCAATTTGATTGAAAAATGAAGGTGTGACAGTGCCGCCTCAACTTTTACAAAAAGCCGGATATGACGTCATAAAATACATTTATCGAAAAAATGAGAAAACGTCCAAGGATATCCTACCCAGGAACTTTCATGTAAAATTTCATAAAGATCAGTCCAGTAGTTTACTCTGAATCGCTCAACACACACACACACGCACACACACACACACACACATACACCACGACCCTCGTCTCGATTCCCCCTCTATGTTAAAACATTTAGTCATAACTTGACTAAATGTAAAAAAGCAAAGCGACGCCACTTCACTCGCCTGGGACTGCGGAACGTTTTTTGTTATCCCTGTTAGTTCAGTCTACAGGGGGGAGTCTGGTGTACCATGTAGACACTAAAGCCAAGTTGGTTGACAAGACTCCGGAGGACAGTTTAGAGTTAACAGCAAATACTCCGATACTAGGTTGGGACCCGCTCACAACCGTTCGATACTAAGGTTTGGACCTCCCACAACCGTTTCTCAGAAGTATTTCTGTAACTCTAAGTGGGAAGTCTGGTGTACCATTTAGACACTTAAGCCAGGTTGGTTGCCAAGACTCCCCGGAACCGAAATGTCCTCACAGGAAATTTTCATTTTAGGGACATGAGTTGGTGATACGCTAAAAGAACCTCAAAAACTAACAGCTTATATACCTTCCATGACTGTCCCCGACGTGACAGCTCAGGAACCAATAAAAACGTCGCTCCGTGAGACCACAGAACAAAATAGGTAGGGAGGGGGAGAGTTTCGAGGCTGCTGTCAGCCTCCTTACAAGCTACAGTTAAAATCCCTAAAAAATACACAACTCCTCCACTAAGAAAACGCTAGAAAGAAATGCATCAATAAACTGGAAATTCTACGACGCATCATTTGATACCAGGGCCGGATCTGGGGGGGGGGGGGGGGGTTCCTGGGGTTCCGGAATCCCCCCCCCCCCCCTGGCCATCCAATGTACCTCTCAGAGAAAAAAAAATGTGGACTTTGGACCCCTGCCTTCAGTTGGAACCCCCCCCCCCCCCCCCCTCAAGCGAACTTGGTCCGGCCCTGGATACCAAACACTCATAGGTGTACAACACTGCGAACAAAGTGCAAAACCTCTGACTATTACCTCGCAAAATAGTCATGTCACACACAAAAAACCGTATGCAGTTACAAGTTAACCACAATCAAACTCATTGTATATTCCGGCAACAGGCTTCTCGTATGTAGATGATAAACATAACACCTACATTCTACTAAACAATTATACAGAATACATATCTGTATCGAATACATGGGTAAAAGAAAGATTCATAGAAAAGCTACAGAAAAGAGAGAGAGAGAGAGAGAGAGAGAGAATGTGTGTGTGTGTGCGCGCGCGCGTGTGTGTGTGTGTGTGTGTGTGATCTCGTCTGTGTGTAACAAGTATTATTAACAAAAGCACAGCAACATAGAAGTAAAGAATTAGATCAAAAAGGAAAAGGTGGTTGGGGAGGAGGGAGGCGAGAGATGGATGTAAAAAAGACAATGCCCTCGCACACAAACAAAAAGGCGTAGGGGGTTAGCAACACGAGAGGTAACCGAGGGGTTAGAGAAACAATACTCTGTCCGCTTTTTGAAAGTTAGCGACACGACAGAAAAAGGTTACGTGGGGAGAGGGGGGAAAGGGGTTCGCAGACTGGCCCCTCGGTCCTCCATAACTTGAATCCAATCAGTTTGGCGCCATCCGGTGTCAGAGCCAATTAAATTCTTCCGCGGGAGGACAATGAGAAAGGACTGGACCATACCTATTTCCAAACCCTTTACTAAGGGAAAGAACAATTCCGATTTTAAAGTGTGAATCTTAATCCACACAGCTTCAATACTAACTTAGATAATATATTCTGCTCTCTACGTCTTCTCTTCTTTCTTACTCTATAAACTGTACAAAATGAAAATAGCATATGCAGAAAACACAAATTATTTCCGAAGTCGCCTTTCTTCACACACACACACACACACACACACACACACACACACACACACACACACACACACACACACACAATTACACACACACACACACCTACAAACAGACACACAGACACGGACACAGACACACACGCGCCCATGGACAATGACGTCATGACTGCCAATGAGGACGTCATACAGTTGCAAGACAAAGGCGTCTAAAGCAACGGCATCGAGGCTCTGAGTGACCGGTGGTACACGTGTGTGGATGCACAAGGTGACAATGTCAAAAGGTCAATTTCTTCCAGATTTGTAATTCAACTTCTTCTTGGTCGGGCCCGGTACTTTTTCTAGTCAGTTTAGTAAAGTCTGTAAATAAATCAGTATTGCTGTTGAGTGTGAGACACAAACAAAGGCGAAAAACACAACATACAAAACATACACTGATATAGACTTAATAATAATAATACGAGAATTCATATCGCGCACATATCTCAACACAAGGCGACTCAAGGCGCACAGTACGAAATATGAGAGAGTCCTTAAACGCAGCCGCTCGGTGCAGAAGGAACAGTACTCTATATTTCGGGGGAAGCATGCTGGGTAAAACTCAAAAACATGTCGTTTTTATTGTAGTATTTATTTTCTAGACTTACAGAAAAAGCGAAACAAAGCGGAGGAAATGACATGGACGACAAAGGCACCGGTTACAATGAATTCTGATGAGAAATTAGAATTCTATATAAAACATTGTTGTACATTATAATTATTTAATTTTACAGACGCTGCGTGTATACTGCAGTGTTAGTTTTGCTGTGGCTACTGTTTCTGATTGAGAAATGTGAATGGTGTGTATTTGTTTTTGTGTGTGTCCGTAGTGCGTGTGTGCATGTATCTGTGTGTATGTTTATGTGAATGTGAGCGTGCGCTCGCTTAGGAGGCGGGTGGGGGGGGGGGGGGGGGGGGGTGTGTGTCTGTGTCTGTCTGTCTGTGTGCAACTGAGTGCTAGAATTCCTGTCGCTGAGTTACAAAAATACATTAGTAACAATCATGATAACAAATATAACAAACTTTAAACAAAGCAAAATAGATGATCAACGATATCAAACGAAGCCAGTTGCAACAACGTTTGCAATGTAACTGCTAAACTTGTTCTTACAATTCTTAAACATTCTTCTGATTGGAAAAGATACTGAATTCTACAGATGCGTAATTTCGAGTGCTACTACAGATTAGAATGTGGATGAAAAACATCGGCATGTCAAGAAGTGCAACCAAAATAACACACACACACACACACACACACACACACACACACATGCTCACACCCATACACACACACAAACATACACGCACGCACACACACACAGAGGTGGGGGTGACGAAGGCTGTCACAGCAGCTCCAGGGCATACAGGCCATCACGTCCCATACAGTGAGAGACTTCATGTCCACCATCCCACTGCACGTCCACCACGCCTTGCGGATCATGGCCCCGCTGTACTGCTAGTCTTGACGGGATGGCCGTCACTGTGCCTTTCTTGTTCTGCACACAGTACACACTGGTCACTGCTTGTGTGTGTGTGTGTGTGTGTGTGTGTGTGTGTGTGTGTGTGTGTGTGTGTGTGTGTGTTTGTATGTCTGTGTGTTTGTATGTGTGTGTGTATGTATGTGTGCTTGTGTGTGTGTGTTTCAGTGTGTGTGTGTGTGTGTGTGCGTGTGTGTGTGTGTGTGTGTGTGTGTAAGTTTCTGTTTGTATGTGTGTGTGTGTGTGTGTGTGTAAGTTTCTGTTTGTATGTGTGTGTGTGTGTGTGTGTGTGTGTGTGTGTATGTGTGTGTGTGTGAGTGTGTGTGTGTGTGTGTGTGTGTGTGTGTGTGTGTGTTTTGTGTGCCTGTGTCTTCGTGCGCGTGTGCGTGTGCGTGTGTGTGTGTGTGTGTGTGTGTGTGTGTGTGTGTGTTGATGGTAGTTTGTGGCCGCCTGTTGACATGCACACGTGCGTGTGTAAATGTGTTTCCGCTTTTTAATTTCTTTTTAGCGTCTCTTCTTATTTAGTGTTCGGAATCAAGTTTATGCTAATTGTTACAGAACAGAAACAGTAGGCCTAAGTTGCGCCTAGCTGGAGCAGCAGCAAAACCGGAACAATGATTCCATCAGCATCCTTTTAGTGACAACTCCGACCAAGTGATAGGGATTGTGAACACTGTCAGACAGGAGAGGGACACGCAGTCTTACCTTAGGGCCCCAATAAGAAGTCCAGAGCGGTCCTTGTTTGACCCGGTCCCCTACTCTCAGTACTTTGGCCAGCGCCGCATTTCTGGGTTTGTATGCAGTCCGTGGTGTTGTCGCTGATGTCGCTGTAGATGTGGCTGGTGGTGGCTGTGTAGGCTGCTGTAAGGTTGTCGGTGTTGTGGCGGGCTTTGTCAGCTTAACTGTAGACATATTGTAGTCCTTGAAGAAATGTTGGATGACTTGTTAATTAAGTCAGCATTTTAGAATGTTGATCCGGCATTTAGTTAAAGTCAAGTTAAATATGATACAGTAATAAGTTGTTTCATTTTAGAGGTGCTTGTCACCAGGTATTACAATGTACTGTTTCACGGAATGAGAGACTAAGAACCGACCCCTCCCTGCATCTTTCGTAATGTGTACCTGAATGACTGTGTGGCTCTACAAGCAGTGTGAGACAGAATAACGCCTCGTCCCAGACACAGACAGACAAGTGAACAGTGTGAGACAGAATAACGCCTTGTCCCAGACACAGACAGACAACTGAACAGTGTGTGACAGAATAACGCCTCGTCCCAGGCACAGACAGACAACTGAACAGTGTGTGACAGAATAACGCCTCGTCCCAGACACAGACAGACAACTGAACAGTGTGTGACAGAATAACGCCTCGTCACAGGCACAGACAGACAACTGAACAATGTGAGACAGAATAACGCCTCGTCCAAGACACAGACAGACCACTGAACAGTGTGTGACAGAATAACGCCTCGTCCCAGGCACAGACAGACAACTGAACAGTGTGTGACAGAATAACGCCTCGTCCCAGGCACAGACAGACAACTGAACAGCGTGTGACAGAATAACGCCTCGTCCCAGACACAGACAGACAACTGAACAATGTGAGACAGAATAACGCCTCGTCCAAGACACTGACAGACAACTGAACAGTGTGTGACAGAATAACGCCTTGTCCCAGGCACAGACAGACAACTGAACAGTGTGTGACAGAATAACGCCTCGCCCCAGGCACTGACAGACAACTGAACAGTGTGTGACAGAATAACGCCTTGTCCCAGGCACAGACAGACAACTGAACAATGTGAGACAGAATAACGCCTCGTCCCAGACACAGACAGACAACTGAACAGTGTGAGACAGAATAACGCCTTGTCCCAGACACAGACAGACAACTGAACAGTGTGTGACAGAATAACGCCTTGTCCCAGACACAGACAGACAACTGAACAGTGTGTGACAGAATAACGCCTTGTCCCAGACACAGACAGACAACTGAACAGTGTGTGACAGAATAACGCCTTGTCCCAGACACAGACAGACAACTGAACAGTGTGTGACAGAATAACGCCTCGTCCCAGACACAGACAGACAACTGAACAGTGTGTGACAGAATAACGCCTTGTCCCAGACACAGACAGACAACTGAACAGTGTGTGACAGAATAACGCCTCGTCCCAGGCACAGACAGACAACAGAACAGTGTGTGACAGAATAACGCCTCGTCCCAGACACAGACAGACAACTGAACAGTGTGAGACAGAATAACGCCTTGTCCCAGGCACAGACAGACAACTGAACAGTGTGTGACAGAATAACGCCTCGTCCCAGACACAGACAGACAACTGAACAGTGTGTGACAGAATAACGCCTCGTCCCAGACACAGACAGACAACTGAACAATGTGTGACAGAATAACGCCTCGTCCCAGACACAGACAGACTACTGAACAGTGTGTGACAGAATAACGCCTCGTCCCAGACACAGACAGACAACTGAACAGTGTGTGACAGAATAACGCCTCGTCCCAGACACAGACAGACAACTGAACAATGTGTGACAAAATAACGCCTCGTCCCAGACACAGACAGACAACTGAACAGTGTGTGACAGAATAACGCCTCGTCCCAGACACAGACAGACAACTGAACAATGTGTGACAGAATAACGCCTCGTCCCAGACACAGACAGACAACTGAACAGTGTGAGACAGAATAACGCCTCGTCCCAGACACAGACAGACAACTGAACAGTCTGTGACAGCGTAAGGTGTAAGCCTACCATGTATCATCTTTTATTATCCTTCCTGTCCAACACTAAATTTATGTTGATTACTCATCGGTATGTAAGCAACATGTTCGCCAACTCCCTATATAGGAACCTTCTACCTCTTTCTATTCATTTGATTCAATGTCAACACTTTTCAGAGAGTAGGCCGAGAACAAGACAGAGAATAAGATGGATGCTGAATCAGTCTCCCATGACCCTCTGTGTTCTGAAGACAAGAACCAACAACAAACAACCAACACGTGTGGTCAGAAATGAAACACAGAATATTTGACGTACCCAGAGAGGCAATGTCAGCCCTCAGCTGATCCAGTTTCTGGAGGTCAAAGGTCAAGTCTTTGACCTCCATCTTGCGTGTCGTTCCGGTCTGTGACTCCAGGACGTCGAGGCGTGACTTCAAACCTTTTATCATCCCCAGCAGAGACCCTCCAGACGCTGACTGCACCACATTTCCTACGCTGGCTGCGTTCAGTACTAAGGCCGCCCGCCATTTCTCCAGCTCCGCCAGTGACGTCATGGCGGCGTCTTCCTCAGCCTGGATCAGCTCGTTGACCTCCTGACGTCGCTTCTTCAAGCACTGCTCAAGGTCGTCGAACGTGTCATTGGCCTTTTTACGCATGATCTTGAAAGTGTCCGTGACGTCTTGGATCTAAAACAAAGGAACAGATCACTCTGTGAAGTCCTACAAATCGTTTTTAAAATGTCATTTTGCATTAATTTTATAAAAAATAAATAAGGTTGTGACATCGCTGAACCTGTTCCTTTTACTGTCCAGCGGAAGTGGTTTCAGTTTAAAGAGAAATCATTCAAGCTTGCACCATGCATTCACCAACCTATCTGTTTTCCCCTGATGTTATCATCCAATGAGACCTCAAACGTCATGTAGATTCAATCAGAATGGATGTCAGTCTGCTAACAAAGTACGATTCAACAAACGAAGCAGATATGCAACAATTACCTCGGCTTCATTTCAGATTCAGTCAGAATCAAGGATGCAAAAAACTGTATGAGGAAAAAGTCTGATAAGACAACAGCATTAACATTAAGGGTTTACACCAACCTCCGTTGCCAATGCTGTCGCTCTGTCCCTCAGTCTCTGTGCCTGTTGTTCCAGTTCTCTTCTCTTCTCTGTCGCCACGTCTGGGATGGCCTTCACCTCGGCACAGCTGCGGTGATTGGTTGTCGCACACAACATGCAAATGAGCTCCTGGTGGGTGGAGCAATACACCTCAGCCGGCCTATCATCGTGCACGTTACAAGTTGCGCGGTTTATCTCAGCCAACCGCTGCGGGCTGAGTTTGTTTAAGTCTTCAATGACGTGTTTCCTGGTTGAGGGTATGTTCTTGTGAGTCCTTATACAAGCTTTGCAGATTTTTGCGTCACACTGCAAGCAGAATGACGTGGCAGCTACGCTGTTGTCACAGATCATGCAGACATGCTGACCGCTGAGCACTTTGTGACTGTCCACTAGAGCCATGGTGGCCAGGTCAGTGGGCAGATCATTGACCAGAGTGTCAAGGTCACGCTGACCTCGGCTGGTGGAGGGCAGGATGGGGGCCCTGCAGAGCGGACAGCCTCCCTTGACCCCTGCCTTCTGCAGCCACGACACGACGCACTTTTTGCACGCTAGGTGTGTACACGGCAGTATCTTTGGCTCTTTATAGCCGTCATGGCAGACAGGGCATTCTGGTAGCTCACTGCTACTGGTGGCTGAAGCGGCGGCCATGATGACTTCTGTGAAGACACACACACAGACAGACAGACACACACACACACACACACACACACACACACACACACACACACACACACACACACACACACACAAACACACACACACCAAGAACGGACTGATCAATAACACATAGTGTAGTGTGCGCATGCTGTCATACTGTGATCAACGTCTTGAGTTAATGCGGTAAGAACCCAGGATTGATTTGCTTTGACCGTGTACAACTCGAGGATGTACGGGTTTTTTGTTTACATTACAAGGATTTTATTTGATTGACCACAAAAGATAACAGTGAGCGGTTGGGTTTGGGTGGGTGGGTAGGAGGGGGTGGGGGAGGAGGGGTGGGATAGCGGACTCGGAAAAAAAGCAATGTTTATACTCCACCCTCCACCCTCTTGAAAAAGGAGTGACATGCTTTTACTTCTTTTACGTACATATATACCATTACAAAAACATCAGACATAAAGACTATGCTGGATGCATCTTCACAAAACAAAACATAAATAGCCCATAATTATTCAGTTTATTTCTAAAGTATATAAATATACACTTCATCTCCTTTTTACATTTAGTCAAGTTTTGACTAAATGTTTTAACATAGACGGGGAATCGAGACGAGGGTGGTGGTGTATGTGCGTGTGTGTATGTATGTATGTATTTGTGTATGTGTGTAGAGCGATTCAGAGAAAACAACTGGACCGATCTTCATGAAATTTAACATGAGAGTTCCTGGGTATAATATCCCCAGACGTTTTTTTCATGTTTTCGATACATGTCTTTGATAACGTCATATCCGGTTTTTGTGAAAGTTGAGGCAGCACTGTCACGCCCTCATTTTTCAACCAAATTGGTTGAAATGTTGGTCTGATTATCTTCGACGAAGTCCGGACTTTGGTATTGCATTTCAGCTTGGAGGCTTAAAAACGAATTAATTAGTTTGCTCATTAAAGTTGTCCTTAAAATCGATTATTCACTAACATCTCTCTCATCTCGGCATAAATGACACATTACGTCTTCGGCTACTCCCATCTGTTTTAATACAACATGTGTTGCCAAACTCCTATGCAATACTCTGATTTGTAATCATTTTAAGTTTCACTTCGGAAATGTTCGTTAGATACTTAAAACATAATTTTCAATCAAGCTCACCTTCTAATTCAACTTCCCATTTGTTACAACAGTTTGGTCGTTTTCCATCCTGTAAGGATTTTTGGCTCACGTAAGTGTAGCCTATGCGATGCTAACTTTTGTCTGTCTGTGCGTGCGTGCGTGCGTGCGTGCGTTCGTATATATGTGTGTATGTCTGTGGTAGAAACTTTAACATTTGAAGACGTCATATTACATTGACGTCACATTATGACGTACGAGGGTTAGACGTCACGCGATGGAATTACTGAAAGTCTCGGTGATTGTTATTTTGAGCGGGCCGAGACTATTTGGCAGTCGTGTCCATGTAAGTAGGCTACATGCAGAACAGATCTAGATCTAGTGTCTCGCTTTCTTGCACAGTTTCACCTATGCTCTTTCTGTGTGTGTGTGTGTGTGTGTGTGTGTGTGTGTGTGTGTGTGTGTGTGTGTGTGTGTGTGTGTGTGTGTGTGTGTGTACTGTGTATGTGTACTGTGTGTGTGTATGTGTGACGGAGTGATTGAGTTTGTGTTACTGTTTGTCGATTTCTTACGTGAGCCTTGAAGGCTTCGCCTCTTGTTTTTAATGCATTGTTGCTCTTTTCATTGGGGAATAAATAACTGACACGGATTTGATACTATCAATCATACTGTTATTCTCCAAAACAATATCAAACATGTTTACCCATCTTTTAATTGCTCCCAAACATCCTAAATACGTAAACAAAATCGTTTTAATTTGATACTTTTCACAAAACGCGTTATATATAATTATAAAAACGTCCATCGTCATTAACCAACTGGCCAATAACATAGATTTTATTATCAAACCAATTCTAAAACAAATAAATTTTCTTCCCAATTTCAATATCATTATTTAAAAAAAAAAGTGGTACATTACAAGAGTTTTATTTGATTGACTACAAAAGATAAAAGTGAGCGGTCGGGGGGTGGGGTGGGGTGGGGTGGGGGGGGGGGGGGGTGTTGGAGGGAGGGGGAGGGGGTCGATAGCGGACTCGGAACAAAAGCAAAGTTAATACTCCCCCTTACAATCTCTTGAAAAAGGAAAGAAGGGGAAATGTATTGTCATCCGAAGTTATCTGTGTAAACACATAACCTACTAGACAGACCAACAAGTCGCGTAAGGCGAAAATACAATATTTAGTCAAGTAGCTGCCCTTTTTCAGCAAGACCGTATACTCGTAGCATCGTCAGTCCACCGCTCATGGCAAAGGCAGTGAAATTGACAAGAAGAGCGGGGTAGTAGTTGCGCTAAGAAGGATAGCACGCTTTTCTGTACCTCTCTTTGTTTTAACTTTCTGAGCGTGTTTTTAATCCAAACATATCATATCTATATGTTTTTGGAATCAGGAACCGACAAGGAATAAGATGAAAGTGTTTTTAAATTGATTTCGAAAAAAAAATTTTGATAATAATTTTTATATATTTAATTTTCAGAGCTTGTTTTTAATCCGAATATAACATATTTATATGTTTTTGGAATCAGCAAATGATGGAGAATAAGATAAACGTAAATTTGGATCGTTTTATAAATTTTTATTTTTTTTTACAATTTTCCGATTTTTAATGACCAAAGTCATCAATTAATTTTTAAGCCACCAAGCTGAAATGCAATACCGAACCCCGGGCTTCGTCGAAGATTACTTGACCAAAATTTCAACCAATTTGGTTGAAAAATGAGGGCGTGACAGTGCCGCCTCAACTTTCACGAAAAGCCGGATATGACGTCATCAAAGACATTTATCAAAAAAATGAAAAAAACGTTCGGGGATTTCATACCCAGGAACTCTCATGTCAAATTTCATAAAGATCGGTCCAGTAGTTTAGTCTGAATCGCTCTACACACACACACAGACACACACACAGACACACGCACATACACCATACCCTTGTTTCGATTCCCCCTCGATGTTAAAATATTTAGTCAAAACTTGACTAAATATAAAAAGGAAAAGGGTAAAGGTTTACCACAATTCAAGGGAGAGAAGTATGTGCGTCAAGGGATCGCGAATAATGAATTATTTCCCTTGTCACCTCTCTCTCTCTCTCTCTCTCTCTCTCTCTAGATCTCTCTGTGAACCGTTTGTTCACACTTATTCATAAGGGGCTATGGCCTATTGAATAAATTATCTGCGTCTGCGTCTCTCTGTTCAAAAGAACCTTGGAGCAGAGCACTTCACACACACAAATATTTATTTCTCAAGGATTTGTTACCCATGACTATGAGCAACTGCTCGAATGAAAATATGACCGTTTTTCTGTGGTATGACATCACACAGTTCCACTTGTGCCTGACCCTAAACAGAAAGTAGATATGTGGAACCTTCTAATGGAATAATCAAAACCAAATTACACACAGATACTCAGAGCTAAAGTATCTGACTCTTTTTTTCTGTAGTCAGTCGTGTGTTTGGCAGCTGTTCTTTGCACGAGATGGGTATTGTTGTCAAGGTATGACCTACTTTCTGTTCCACTTCGCTGTACAGCATTGATAACAGCGACACACAATGGATGACATTAGATCGACACACACACACACCTGACAGCAGAAAGGAAGCCTACAGCGAACAAGCAGATTCTACAGTATTCACAGCGTAGTGTAACAAGCTTCTCGACACGTACCTGTTTCCGTGGCTGTCTACAGATCACAACATTGAAGGCAGGACGATTTTCTGATGAGAGTTGTCAACGCGGAAATGAATCAATAGCGTTGTGCGAAGTGTGTCAATCAAGAACCGTAAGTACTGTCTTACTGCGCAAGAGTTACCTGGTACCTCAGCGTACTTTTGGTTCAGTCTAAAACGAAGTGAAAGTAGAAGTTGCAGCTTAATTGCATGTGGGTATGGGGACGATCAAGTGGTGTGTGTGGTGTGTGTGTGTGTGTGTGTGTGTGTGTGTGTGTGTGTGTGTGAAAGAGTGAGAGACACTGATAGATTGCGTGTGTATGAACATGTGCGTGCGTGTGTGGATGTTTGCATACGTGTGGGTGTCTGTGTGAGTATGAGTGTGTGAGCATGCGTTTATGTCTGTCGGAATATGCGTTTGTGTTTGTGTGTACGAGTTTGTGCGCGCACAAGCGTGAATGTGCGCGTGTGCGTGCAAGCTTGCGTGCGTGCCGCGGTGTGTGTGACGGTGTGTGTGTGTGTGTGTGTGTGTGTGTGTGTGTGCATGTTTGTGGGAGTGTGTGTGTCAGTGTGTGTGTGTGTTTGTGGGAGTGTGTGTGTGTGAGTGTGTGTGTGTGAGTGTGTGTGTGTGTGTGTGTGTGTGTGTGTGTGTGTGTGTGTACGTGTTTGTGGGAGTGTG
This sequence comes from Littorina saxatilis, assembly GCF_037325665.1. NCBI lineage: Eukaryota > Metazoa > Mollusca > Gastropoda > Littorinimorpha > Littorinidae > Littorina > Littorina saxatilis. The sequence continues at coordinate 54,393,573 of NC_090253.1, read as the reverse complement.
TGTGCGGAAACAAACGTTGAATAAACACGCATAACAACAGCATCCTGCGGGGTTTTGTTTTCCGTTTTATTAACTCTGACAAATCTTCACACAATCTGCAAAAGAAAATACGTTCAGCCTTTACTGAGTTTGTCGGACAATTGCCGTTGACACTGACTATAGTCCGTCGGATAATTGCCGTTGACACTGACTATAGTCCGTCGGATAATTGCCGTTGACACTGACTATAGTCAGTCGGACAATTGCCGGTGACTCTGACTATAGTCAGTCGGACAATTGCCGGTGACACTGACTATAGTCAGTTGAATAATTGCCGGTAACACTGACTATAGTCAGTTGAATAATTGTCGGTGACACTGACAATAGTTAGTAGGATATTTGCCGGTGACACTGACTATAGTCAGTCGGATAATTGTCGGTGACACTGATTATAGTCAGTCGGAAAATTGTCTATGACACTGACTACAGTCAGTCGGATAATTGTCGGTGACACTGACTACAGTCCGTTGGATAATTACCGGTGATACTGACTGCAGTCAGTCGGGCAATTGCTGGTGACACTGACTATGGTCCGTTGGATAATTGCCGGTGGCACTAACTATAGTCAGTCGGACAATTGCCGGTGACATTGACTATAGTCAGTCGGATAATTGCCGCTGACACTGACTAAAGTCCGTCGAATAATTGCCGGTGAAACTGACTATAGTCAGTCGGATAATTGCCGGTGACAGTGGCTATGGTCCGTTGGATAATTGGCGGTGACACTGACAGTTATACTCTTTCTCTCTCTCTCTCTGTTCCGTCGAGACAACGCCCCAGCCCCTAAGTCCTTGGTTTCCATGGCAACAAGCCAAGAATGCGGCTTTGGGGTCGTTCACCATCCGCTGAATTCGCCAGATTTAGCATCCTCCGACTATGATGACAGGGCTCCCCCACAGTGTGCGGTCCTGCGTCCTGTACTCACTAGAAGACGAAAACACGTACACGAAACTTATACAGAGGGTCCGACGACGCACTAAAACTGAAAAGAGCGGGTCCTGGGACGCGCTAAATATCCGTTATCACGCGCACCTTCAGAGAAAGTCCTGCCTGATTTGGAGTTAATCTAAGCCCATCTAAATCATACGTGTTTCTGTAAAGGTCTCAGAAACTGAGTCCAAAAAAATCGGCATTATTTTAAAATGCTTGCTCCTGGGGTTATGTGCCAGCGAGGGACTTACCTGTCGAAAGCATAAAGTAACAGACACCTCTTTGTCTTCGGACCCCGTAGGGGAAAGGCCCTAATTACCGGACGGGCGCCTAATAACGGACACGCGATATCTCAGAAATGGTAGGTCACAAATTTTTTGTTGTTGCGCGAAACGATTCAGT
>NC_090253.1:54382202-54387202 GCF_037325665.1 Littorina saxatilis | reverse complement strand
CGAAAAATAAAACAAATTTGGCAAGTAGCAAATATGCGTTTCTTTTTTTGAACAGTATAATTTGAACAAAAAAAGGTAACAAATCAGACAGTTAATATATGTATACAAATTGAGCGGACAAATACAACAATACTATACAACCAAAATAAATTGGCAATATACCCAGTATCTAGCAAACGCCCACCCCCCACTTTTGGCCAAAAGGTGTGCAGAGGGGTCACTACCTAGCAAACGCCCACCCTGGGTTTATTAAAAAAAGTATTTGTTTTAAGACAGTCGGCTTCCTTTATCTACGATTTGTGCACACTGTTCGATGGTTCGCCTTTTGTTTGGAGGGGGTGGATAAAATAACGTTATGTTCTACAGTGACGTCGTCCAGTGACGTCTTTTATTGAGTGTTTAACACTTCTCTCGTTGACAAGCATTTGCCTTTTTCACAGAACGTTGATCTTTATTTGTGTAAACAAACGGTGTGTTTATTTGTCATTAAAATTGCATAAATCACATGGTTGTATCACTTTTTCTCTCGTGAAAATGTGATGACACGTTATCTTGCAAAGGGGTGTATACCTAGCAAACGCCCACCCCCTACTTTAACCCGAAATCTGTGCGGAGGGGGGGGGGGGGGGGGGGGGGGGGGGCGTTTGCTGGGGATTTTACGGTATCAGCATAGTGTCATACAGTTTGTGTGCATTTGTTTGAGTGCGTATTTGCATGCGTGCTTGTGTGAATGTATTCCACTTCAGTTCAATTAACTTAAATTTATTTCTGAATCAAGTTTATAACACAACATTTCATTTGTGTTGCATCTCGAGTAAAAGCAGAACCAGCATATGCATAGTATCAGCTTCCTTTTAGTGACAACTCCGACTGAGTGATAGGGATGGTGAACACTGTCAGACAGGAGAGGGACACGCAGTCTTACCTGAGAGCCAAAAAAACCATAATGCCATTCCGGTGCCAGTTTGACCCGGTCCCCTACTCTCAGTACTTTGGCCAGCGCCGCATTGCTGGGTTTGTCTGCAGTCCGTGGTGTTGTCGCTGATGTCGCTGTAGATGTTGCTGGTGATGGCTGTGTAGGCTTCTGTAAGGTTGTCGGTGTTGTGGCGGGCTTTGTCATCTGACCTGTAGACAGACTTTAGTCCTTGAAGAGTGTTTGGATGGGTTGAGAACCAAACGGTCGAGGATCAAAAGGTCGACCTTTTGACTCTTGACCAAATGTCCTCGACCTTTTGTGCCTCGTCTTTGTAAACCTCGACCATTTATCGCCCACCCGTTTGGATGATTTGTTAAATGAAGTCAGCATTTTTACAATTATCTAGCAATTAGTTAAAGTCAAGTTAATTATGATACGGTAATAAGTTGTTTCATTTTAGAGGTGCCTGTCACCAGGTATTGCAATGTATTGTTTCACGGCATGAGAGACTTAAACCGACCCTTCCCTGCATCTTTCGTAACATGTCTCTGAATGCCTGTGTGCCTCTACAAGCAGTGTGTGACAGAATAACGCCTCGTCCCAGGCACAGACAGACAACTGAACAGTGTGTGACAGAATAACGCCTCGTCCCAGACACAGACAGACAACTGAACAGTGTGTGACAGAATAACGCCTCGTCCCAGACACAGACAGACAACTGAACAGTGTGTGACAGAATAACGCCTCGTCCCAGACACAGACAGACAACTGAACAGTGTGTGACAGAATAACGCCTCGTCCCAGACACAGACAGACAACTGAACAGTGTGAGACAGAATAACGCCTCGTCCCAGACACAGACAGACAACTGAACAGTGTGTGACAGAATAACGCCTCGTCCCAGACACAGACAGACAACTGAACAGTGTGTGACAGAATAACCCCTCGTCCCAGACACAGACAGACAACTGAACAGTGTGTCACAGAATAACGCCTCGTCCCAGACACAGACAGACAACTGAACAGTGTGTGACAGAATAACGCCTCGTCCCAGACACAGACAGACAACTGAACAGTGTGTGACAGAATAACGCCTCGTCCCAGACACAGACAGACAACTGAACAGTGTGAGACAGAATAACGCCTCGTCCCAGACACAGACAGACAACTGAACAGTGTGTGACAGAATAACGCCTTGTCCCAGACACAGACAGACAACTGAACAGTGTGTGACAGAATAACGCCTTGTCCCAGACACAGACAGACAACTGAACAGTGTGTGACAGAATAACGCCTCGTCCCAGGCACAGACAGACAACTGAACAGTGTGAGACAGAATAACGCCTCGTCCCAGACACAGACAGACAACTGAACAGTGTGTGTCAGAATAACGCCTCGTCCCAGACACAGACAGACAACTGAACAGTGTGTGACAGAATAACGCCTCGTCCCAGACACAGACAGACAACTGAACAGTGTGTGACAGAATAACGCCTCGTCCCAGACACAGACAGACAACTGAACAGTGTGTGACAGAATAACGCCTCGTCCCAGACACAGACAGACAACTGAACAGTGTGTGACAGAATAACGCCTCGTCCCAGACACAGACAGACAACTGAACAGTGTGTGACAGAATAACGCCTCGTCCCAGACACAGACAGACAACTGAACAGTGTGTGACAGAATAACGCCTCGTCCCAGACACAGACAGACAACTGAACAGTGTGTGACAGAATAACGCCTCGTCCCAGACACAGACAGACAACTGAACAGCGTGAGATGACACCAACACACAGGTGTACCATGTATCATCTTTTATTGTCCTTCCTGTCCAACACTAAATTTATGTTGATTACTCATCGGTATGTAAGCAACATGTTCGCCAACTCCCTATATAGGAACCTTCTACCTCTTTCTATTAATTTGATTCAATGTCAACACTTTTCAGACAGTAGGCCGAGAACAAGAGAGAGAATAAGATCGATGCCGAGTCAGTCTCGCATGATCTTCTGGGTTCTCGAGACAAGAAAAAACAATTCACAACCAACACTTGTCAGATAAGGTGTTCAGAACATAAATTATGACGTACCCAGAGAGGCAATATCAGCCCTGAGTTTATCCAGTTTCAAGGTCAAGTCTTTGACCTTCATCTTGCGTGTCGTTCCGGTCTGTGACTCCAGGTCGTCGAGGCGTGACGTCAGACCTTTCATCATCCCCAGCAGAGACCCTCCAGACGCTAACTGCACCACATTTCCTACGCTGGCTGCGTTCAGTGCTAAGGCCGCCCGCCATTTCTCCAGCTCCGCCAGTGACGTCATGGCGGCGCCTTGCTCAGCCTGTATCAGCTCGTTGACCTCCTGACGTCGCTTCTTTAAGCACTGCTCAAGGTCATCGAACGTGTCATTGGCCTTTTTACGCATGATCTTGAAAGAGTCCGTGACCTCCTTGATCTATAACAAAGGAACACAGATCACTCTGTGAAGTCCTACAAATCGTTTTTAAAATGTCATTTTGCATTTATAGAATTAAATAAGGTTTTGTCATCGCTGAAGATTTTCCTTTTAATGTCCAGCGGAAGTGGTTTCAGTTGAAAGAGAAATCATTCAAGCTTACACCACGCATTCATCAAACTATCTGTTTTCCTCTGATTTTATTATTCAATGAGACCCCAAACGTCTTGTAAATTCAATCACAATAGATGTCAGTCTGCTAACAAGGTACGATTCAACAAATGAAGCACATATGCAACAATTGCCTCAGCTTCATTTCAGATTCAATCCGAATAAAGGATGAAAACAACTTTTTAAGAGCATTAACATGAAGGGTTTACACCAACCTCCGTTGCCAATGCTGTCGCCCTGTCCCTCAGTCTCTGTGCCTGTTGTTCCAGTTCTCTTCTCTTCTCTGTCGCCACGTCTGGGATGGCCTTCACTTCTGCACAGCTGCGGTGATTGGTCGAGTCGCACAACATGCAAATGAGCTCCTGGTGGGTGAAGCAGTACAGCTCAGCCGGCCTATCATCGTGCACGTTACATGTTGCACGGTTTATCTCAGCCAACCGCTGCGGGCTGAGTTTGTTTAAGTCTTCAATGACGTGTTTCCTGGTTAAGGGTATGTTCTTGTGCCCAATGATGCAAGCTTTGCAAATTTTGACGTCACATTGCAAGCAGAATGACGCGGCAGCTGCGTTGTTGTTGCAGATCATGCAGACATGCTGACCGCTGAGCACTTTGTGACTGTCCACCAGAGCCATGGTGGCCAGGTCAGTGGGCAGGTCATTGACCAGAGTGTTGAGGTCACGCTGACCTCGGCTGGTGGAGGGCAGGATGGGGGCCCTGCAGAGCGGACAGCCTCCCTTGACCCCTGCCTTCTGCAGCCACGACACGACGCACTTTTTGCACGCAAGGTGTGTACACGGCAGTATCTTTGGCTCTTTATAGCCGTCATGGCAGACAGGGCATTCTGGTAGCTCACGCCTACTGGTAGTTGAAGCGGCTGCCATGATGAATTCTGTCAAAACACACACACACACACACACACGCACACACACACGGTATATACAGATCAATGGAATTTGCTGAAACTCATTCGACATTGGTTTTTTTAAGTGTCGAATTTAATAGAAACACAACTTTTTTCCATAGGCGTAGCCCGGGGGGGGGGGGGGGGGGGGGGGGACCGTAAAGTGACTTCGGAACCCCCCCTGGATCCGCCCCTGAGTTGGACATACCATACGAAACAAAAAATGTTTTCTAAAATTAAAGGGAGAGAATTATGTGCATCAATGGAGCGCAAGTAATTAATTTATTCTTTCCCTTGTCACCCTCTCTCTCTCTCTCTCTCTCTCTCTCTCTCTCTCTCTCTCTCTCTCTCCTTTTAAACAATTTTCAGCTGAGAATTTGACAGCAATCCTTCTGTTTCTCAAGGACTTGTCACGAATGAGTAGCTGGTCGAACGAAAAACAGACCGTGTGCCTGTGGTATCAAATATAACACACACAGATCCACTGCACTAGAGTGTGACCCAAAACAGAAAGTAGAGACGTGGCACCCTGTAACGGAATAATCCAAATCAAATACAC
>NC_090253.1:54359702-54379702 GCF_037325665.1 Littorina saxatilis | reverse complement strand
TGTGTGTGAGAGAGAGAGAGAGTGTGTGTGTGTGTGTGTGTGTGTGTCTGTGTGTGTGTGTGTGTGTGTGTGTGTGTGTGTGTGTGTGCAACGACGCTCAAAACTAACACATATAAACACAGTTCCTTGTGGATTTTGTTTTCTGTCATTAACCCCGCCCAATCTTGAGAGCGAAAACGATCAGCTTATAATAGTTTGTCAGATAATTACCAGTGAGACTGTAGTTTGTCAGATAATTACCATTGAGACTGTAGTTTGTCAGATAATTACCAGTGAGACTGTATTTGTCAGATAATTACCAGTGAGACTGTATTTTGTCAGATATTTACCGGTGAGACTGTAGTTTGTCAGATAATTACCAGTGAGACTGTAGTTTGTCAGATAATTACCAGTGAGACTGTAGTTTGTCAGATAATTACCAGTGAGACTGTAGTTTGTCAGATAATTACCAGTGAGACTGTCGTTTGTCAAATAATTACCAGTGAGACTGTCGTTTGTCAAATAATTACCAGTGAGACTGTAGTTTGTCAGATAATTACCAGTGAGACTGTAGTTTGTCGGATACTTGCGGGTGACTATAGATTCCAAATTGTACAAACGGCAACTGTCTGGTCTGCTAATAAAAGTGCAAACTTCTTGTAACTATGCCAACGGCAAGTGGCAACCAGTAATTGTGCAACACACATTTTCCTACCAATAATTGTGCAAACGATTAGTACTGTGTGTAAACGAACATTCTCCAGCCAGTAATAATATATTCGTCTGAAAAGACTACCAAACACAGAATTTAGATTTAAAAACGTTAGAACACTTATTCTAAGACTTTCCTCGTGTGTGTCATGTATTCACCACCCAAAACTAACTCTGTATTTTCCGCTTCATTTCAAATCTGTACCTCTAGGAACACTCAGCGGCGAAAGGCAGGACAGAAATAGTGACTGGCGCAGAAAAGCGTCACAATTAGAATTACAGTCTGGAATGCCCACTCAAAACACATCCGTTTTCAATTTGAGTAACTGAGCTCTCAAACGTTTATTTTTAGGTATGCCTGGTGTGTGGTTACATAAAAACAACCCCCAACCTGAACTGTACAGCTCTTAAGGCGACGAGAGACAATTTATTTGCTCGACATTATCACTTTGATCGCATAAATATCTCGGCAATAATGTGTGACTGGTGTAAATCAGTGTCGCTGTGGAGCGAGAGACACACAAAGGTTTAAGTACACAACACACAATACACACAGACTTTAAACTGAAAAATATGAAGTTGTTTTCTTTTTCTTTTGTTTATTAGTTTCTACATTTTGACAAACTAAATAAAGCTGAAGAAATGACATTGGCAACAACATCCACGGTAATAATGATGATAAAAACACAGACAAAGGCGACGACGACGACGACGATGATGATGATGATGATGATGATGATGATGATGATGATGATGATGATGATGATGATTTTGACGAAATATCTACATCACTCTCTCACACACACACACACACACACACACACACACACACACACACACACACACATACACACACACACACACCACACACACACACACACACACACACACACACACATATACACTTTATTCACTACATGCAGAAGGATACTGAGATACTACAATCAGTACAATACAGTGCACGGGGAGAGGTGGGGGTGACGAAGGCTGTCACAGCAGGTCCAGGTGATACAGGCCATTATGTCCCATACAGCACCAGTGTTCATCTCCACCATCCCACTGCACGTCCACCCCGCCTTGTGGATCCCAGCCCCACTGTGCTGCTAGTCTTGACGGGATGGCCGTCACTGTGCCTTTCTTGTCCTGCACACAGTACACACTGGTCACTGCTTGTGTGTGTGCGTGTGTGTGTGTCTGTGCGTGCGTGCGAGCGTGTTTGTGTGTGTGTTTGTATGTGTGTGTGTGTGTGTGTGTATGTATGTGTGTGTGTGTGTGTGTGTGTGTGTGTGTGTGTGTGTGTGTATGTGTGTGTGTTTGTGTTTGTGTGGGTGTGTCCGTGCTTGTGTGTGTGTGTGTGTGTGTGTGTGCGTGCGTGCGCGCGTGCGTGCGTGTGTGTGTGTGTTTGTGTGTGTGTGTGTGTGTGTGTGTTTGTGTGTGTGCATGGATAATAGTTTGTGACTGCTTGTTGACATGCACATGTGCGTGTGTAAATGTGTTAGTTTATTTTATTTTAGCATCTCTTCTTACTTTGTGTTCGGAATCAAGTTTAAAATAATTGTTACAGAACAGTAAGTTGCGCCTGGTGCATCAGCAAAACCGGAACATTCATAGCATCAGCATCCTTTCAGTGACAACTCCGACTGAGTGATAGGGATGGTGAACACTGTCAGACAGGAGAGGGACACGCAGTCTTACCTTAGAGCCCCATAGAGAAGACCAGTCCGGTCCCGGTTTGACCCGGTCCCCTACTCTCAGTACTTTGGCCAACGCCGCCTTTCTGGGTTTGTCTGCAGTCTGTGGTGTTGTCGCTGATGTCGCTGTAGATGTGGCTGGTGATGGTTGTGTAGTCTGCTGTAAGATTGTCGGTGTTGTGGTGGGCTTTGTCAGCTGACCTGAAGACAGATTTTAGTTCTTGACGAATTGTTGGATGCCTTGTTAATTATGTCAGCATTTTAGAATGTTGATCTAGCAGTTAAAGTCAAGTTAATTATAATACGGTAATCAGTTGTTTCATTTTAGAGGTGCTTGTCACCAGGTATTACAATGTATTGTTTCACGCCATGAGAGACTTAAACTGGCCCTTCCCTGCATCTTTCGTGACGTGTCCCTGAATGATTGTGTCCCTCTACAAGGAGTGTTTGACAGAATAACGCCTCGTCCCAGGCAGAGACAGACAACTGAACAGCGTGAGATGACACCTTCTTCTTCTTCTTCTTGTCCTTCGCTGTTAGATCGTCAGTCTAGACTGCAGGGTGAAACGTGCTGTCCTCTCTAAGTCCTCTCTGGGGCCGTGTAGCTTCTTTTGTATCACTGTCTCCTCTGGCCAGATGGTGTCCCTCAGAGCACTGTGGTATGGACAAGCCTGCAGGATGTGCTCTGCTGTCTGATTCTTGCCACACGGACATAAGGGGGAGGGAACTAGCTTCAGCTTTGTGGCCACATGATGGTTTAGTCTGTTATGTCCAGTGCGGAGTCTGAGTAGGACGACTTGTTCACGTTGGAGCAGGTAGTAGTCATCTTTCTCCGCTCTGGTTTTCCTCTTGTTTTTGATTAATGTCTTTTTTTTCTTGTACTGCAGCTGTCAGATGACACCAACACACAGGTGTACCATGTATCATCTTTTATTGTCCTTCCTGTCCAACACTAAATGTATGTTGATTCCTCATCGGTATGTAAGCAACGTGTTCACCAACTCCCTATACAGGAACCTTCTACCTCTTTCTATTCATTTGATTCAATGTCAACACTTTTCAGAGAGTAGGCCGAGAACAAGACAGAGAATAAGATGGATGCTGAATCAGTCTCCCATGACCCTCTGTGTTCTGGAGACAAGACACAACAATAAACTACCAACACTTGTGGTCAGAAAAGGTGTACAGAAAATGTGACGTACCCAGAGAGGCAATGTCAGCCCTCAGTTGATCCAGTTTCTGGACGTTCAAGGTCAAGTCTTTGACCTCCATCTTGCGTGCCGTTCCGGTCTGTGACTCCAGGTCGTCGAGGCGTGACGTCAGACCTTTCATCATCCCCAGCAGAGACCCTCCAGACGCTGACTGCACCACATTTCCTACGCTGGCTGCGTTCAGTGCTAAGGCCGCCCGCCATTTCTCCAGCTCCGCCAGTGACGTCATGACGGCGTCTTCCTCAGCCTGGATCAGCGTGTTGACCTCCTGCCGTCGCTTCTTCAAGCACTGCTCAAGGTCATCGAACATGTCATTGGCCTTTTTACGCATGGCCTTGAAAGTGTCCGTGACCTCTTGGATCTAAAACACAGGAACACTGATCACTCTGTGAAGTGGACTTCTAAATGTCGTTTTTAAAATGTCGAATTTTCTGAGCGAACGACGAAGAAGAAGAAGAAGAAAACGAATTTCCCCCTGAAAAATCGTTAAATCCTTACACATGTAGTTACGACAATTTGTTTTTTTAACGTCCAGACAAATCATTTAAGCATGCAACAAGATATGCATTCACCATACCATCCATTTCCCCCCGATTTTTATCATCCATCCAAAAAGTCATGCGAATTCAGTCAGATAGGATTTAAGTCTGTTTGTTTTTACGTCAAGATAAATCATTCAAGCATGCATAATGCCATTCACCATACCATGCATTTCCCCCTGATTTGTATCATCCAATGAGACTCATAACGTCATGTAAATTCAGTCAGACACGATTTAAATCTGCTTTCATGGTACACTTTAACAAATGAAGCACACGGATAGAAAGAAACATTGAGAGGAAAAAGTCTGATAACACAACAGCATTAACATGAAGATTTCACACCAACCTCCGTTGCCAATGCTGTCGCTCTGTCCCTCAGTCTCTGTGCCTGTTGTTCCAGTTCTCTTCTCTTCTCTGTCGCCACGTCTTGGATGGCCTTCACCTCGGCACAGCTGCGGTGATTGGTCGAGTCGCACAGCATGCAAATGAGCTCCTGGTGGGTGGAGCAATACAGCTCAGCCAGCCTATCATCGTGCACGTTACATGATGCTCGGTTTATCTCAGCCAACCGCTGCGGGCTGAGTTTGTTTAAGTCTTCAATGACGTGTTTCCTGGTTGAGGGTATGTTCTTGTGCCCAATGATGCAAGCTTTGCAAATTTTGACGTCACATTGCAAGCAGAATGACGCGGCAGCTGCGTTGTTGTTGCAGATCATGCAGACATGCTGACCGCTCAGCACTTTGTGACAGTCCACTAGAGCCATAGTGGCCAGGTCAGTGGGCAGGTCATTGACCAGAGTGTCAAGGTCACGCTGACCTCGGTTGGTGGAAGGCAGGATGGGGGCCCTGCAGAGCGGACAGCCTCCCTTGACCCCTGCCTTCTGCAGCCACGACACGACGCACTTTTTGCACGCTAGGTGTGTACACGGCAGTATTTTTGGCTCTTTATAGCCGTCATGGCAGACAGGGCATTCTGGTAGCTCACTGCTACTGGTGGCTGAAGCGGCGGCCATTACGACTTCTGTAAACACACACACACACACACACACACACACACACACACACACACACGCACGCACACACAGACACACGCACACACGCACACACACACACGCAAACACGCACGCGCACACACACACACACATACACACACACACACCAAGAACGGACTGATCAATAACAGTGCTGTTGCTGGTATTCAGTTGTAAAGTCTCATTAAAACACTTCAGACTTAGTGTAGTGTGCGCATGCAGTCATACTGTAATCAAAGGTCTTGAATTAATGCGGTAAGAACCCAGAATTGATTTGCTGTGACCGTGTACAACAACTCGAGGATGCACGTTTACTTGATTAACTACAGAAGAGAACAGTGAGCGGTTGCGGGGGGGGGGGGGGGGGGGGGGGGGGGTGGGGTGGAAAAAAGCAATGTTAATACTCCCCCCTCCACCCTCGTGAAAAAGGATTGAAGGGGAAATGTATTGCCATCCGAAGTTATCCGTGTAAAAACATAACCTGCTGCACCGACCATAGGGTAAAGGTTTACAACAATTCAAGGGAGAGAAGTATAGTGCATCAATGGATCGCAAATAAAGGATTATTTCCCTTGTCACCTCTCTCTCTCTCTCTCTCTTTCTCTCTCTCTGTTCAAAAACACTTGGAGCAGAGCATTTTACGCACAAAACTAATTATTTCTCAAGGAATTGTTACCAATAAGTAACTGCTCGAATGAAAATATGACCGTGTTTCTGTGGTATGACATCACACAGTTCCACTTGTGCCTGACACTAAACAGAAAGTAGATAGCCTACGTGGAACCCTCTAACCCGTGGACAAATCAAAACAAATTACACACAAATATTCAGAGCTAAAGTATCTGACTCTCTTTTCCGTAGTCAGGCGTGTGTTTTGGCAGCTGTTCTTTGTACGAGAAGGCTAACTTTGTCAAGGTATGACCTACTTTCAGTTCCACTTCGCTGTACATCACTGACAACAGCAACACACAATGGATGACATTGGACTGTGATTAGATCGACACAAACACACACACACCTAACAGCAGATAGGAAACCTACAGCGAACAAGCAGTTTCTACAGTATTCACAGCGTAGTGTAACAAGCTTCTCGACACATACCTGTTTCTGTAGCTGTCTACAGATCACAAAATTGAAGGCAGGACTCTTTTCTGATGAGAGTTGTCAACACGGAAATGAATCAATAGTGTTGTGCGAAGTGTGTCAATCAAGAACCGTAAGTGCTGTCTTACTTCCCAAGAGTTACCTCAGCGTACTTTTGGTTCAGTCTAAAAGTGAAAGTAGAAGTTGCAGCTTAATTGAATGGGTATGGGGACGATCAAGTGGTGTGTGTGTGTGTGTGTGTGTGTGTGTGTGTGTGTGTGTGTGTAAGAAAGAGCCTGTGATAGACACTGGTAGAGTGCGTGTGTATGTACATGTGCGTGCGTGTGTGGATGTTTGCATACGTGTGGGTGTCTGTGTGAGTATGAGTGTGTGAGCATGCGTTTATGTCTGTCGGAATGTGTGTGTGTGTGTGTGTGTGTGTGTGTGTGTGTGTGTGTGTGTCAGTGTGTGTGTGTGTGTTTGTGGGAGTGTGTGTGTGTGTGTGAGTGTGTGTGTGTGTGTGTGTGTGTGTGTGTTTGTGGGAGTGTGTGTGTGTGTGTGTGTGTGTGTGTGTGTGTGTGTGTATGCGGAAACAAACGCTGAATACACACGTACAACACTCCTGCGGGGTTTTGTTTTCGGTTTTATTAACACTGACAAATCTCAACCCAATCTGCAAAAGGAAATACGTTCAGCCTTTACTGAGTTTGTCGGACAATTTCCGGTGACTTTGGCTATAGTCTGTCGAATAATTACCGGTGACTTTGGCTATAGTCAGTCGGATAATTGCCGGTGACACTGACTATAGTCATCGGATATTTGCCGGTGACAATGACTATAGTCAGTCGGACAATTACCGGTTACAATGACTATAGTCAGTGTGATAATTGCCGGTGAGAGGCAGATTCCCGCAAATTATGCAAACGGCAATTGTCTGGCCAGTGTTTGTGCAAACAACTTCTAAAAGTGCAAACAGTTGATTTCTGTAAAAACGGAAATGTGCAACCAGTAATTGTGCAAACAGAAAGTGTCCCAATTGTGCAAATAATCAGTTCTGCCTGCAAACAGCAATTTCTGACCAGTAATTGTGTACATGCAAGGTGATCATGTCAGACAGCAACTGTCGACCCGGGACATTCTGTGGGTAGGAAATTATCGTTTTGCAATTAGCCGTAAATGTATTATCATTTAGACCACTACTGCTAAACCTGAGAGAGAAAAAAAGAGAACAAATCTAAAATAAAAAAAACCGCGTTATCAGAAGCTGTGATGAAGGGGGCACGTGAGCACTGAACTCAAAGCAGCACACAGCTCAGCAGACCGGAGTGAGTCGATCAGGATCAGTTCACTCAATGCCGCGGAGGGTCAGGTCTGGTCTTCCACACCTTGACATAGTTGACCTTCATGGCCGCGTCTTCCCCCTGGTCGTGGTCGGGGTGCCAAGTCGGGTACCACTGGTTTCTGGCCGCCCAGAATCTGTCGGCCTCGTGGCCCGCTCGGTCCTGCCACGGCTTGGGCTGAGGGCTGTTGCGGTTCTCGTCAGGGAAGAAGCCCACCCCGCCCACTGCCACGTTCATGACCAGGTAGAACTGAAACACAACGTCACATCGTGGAGTTTGTATTGTGTATCATAGGCAACGTGGCACAAGGCTGGATACATTGTTTTATCAAGCACAAGCTTCTGAATAGCTCTGTGCACGCACAGTCACTTTCTGGAACTGTTTGCAAGGACCGTTGTAGTGAGAGTCTCATCAACATCACGTCGTGGAGCTTGCGTTCTCTATCATAGGGATCTTATCTCAGGGCCAAGCACGAGGTACAGTTAAACCTGTATATCACGACCACCAAACAAGAGTGGTCGTTCTGGACAGGTGGTCGATATGTGTGGTCTACAACCTATAGGGATATCCGGGGCCTATACTTACCTCCTAGTCAAAGGGGGCCATACTTTGTGTGTGTGTGTGTGTGTGTGTGTGTGATTCTGTGTGTGTGTGTGTGTGTGTGTGTGTGTGTGTGTGTGTGTGTGGGGTATGTGTGTGTGTGTGTGTGTGCGTGGGTATGTGTGTGGTCTACAACCTATATTCCTATCCTTGACCTACTTACCTCCTGGTCAAAGGGAGCCATGCGAGTTCCCTCCCTCCATGGGTTGTCATAGCCTTGCATCTGATCAAAGCCGCCAAATTCCCAGAATCCCCCCGCTCCCGGTGCCACTTTGAGCGTTTCATGTCCGTCCACGCTGAATCTGTATAGGAAAACATTATCAATTAGATTACTTGTGTTTGGGTTATTCTCCACGCTGAATCTGCATAGGAAAACATTATCAATTAGATTACTTGTATTTGGATTATTCTCCACGCTGAATCTGTATAGGAAAACATTATGAATTAGATTACTTGTGTTCGGGTTATTCTCCACGCTGAATCTGTGCAGGAAAACATTATCAATTAGATTACTTGTGTTTGGGTTATTCTCCACGCTGAATCTGTGTAGGAAAACATGATCAATTAGATTACTTGTATTTGGGTTTTTCTCCACGCTGAATCTGTATAGGAAAACATTATGAATTAGATTACTTGTATTTGGGTTATTCTCCACGCTTAATCTGTATAGGAAAACATTATCAATTAGATTACTTGTATTTGGGTTATTCTCCACAGCTGAATCTGTATAGGAAAACATTATCAAATAGATAACTTGTATTTGGGTTATTCTCCACGCTGATTATGTATAGGAAAACATTATCAATTAGATTACTTGTATTTGGGTTATTCTCCACGCTCAATATCAATTAGTGACATGCATTCTCAGTCCTACGTGCAAGAAACGTCGAACTTCCATAAATAGCCCACGCTCCAGCCGTCAAGGCCAGCAGAAAACTCTGCAGAGTCTGCTGTAAAGGGTGACGCAGTAGTCTCCCTGTCACACACAGTCAGAGAAAACCTGGACAAGGGACACTACTCTCATAACACAGGCGTGCTACTCACG
Organism: Littorina saxatilis; assembly: GCF_037325665.1. Classification (NCBI taxonomy): domain Eukaryota; kingdom Metazoa; phylum Mollusca; class Gastropoda; order Littorinimorpha; family Littorinidae; genus Littorina; species Littorina saxatilis. The sequence continues at coordinate 54,370,470 of NC_090253.1, read as the reverse complement.
TGATAGATGTGTTGTCCCACTCCACGCCAAACTTATGAAAGTCGTCTGCATACGTCCCGCCAGTCGAAAGCAAACTGCACATATACGGATAGACAATTATTCAATTGTTTTAGCCTTCCAAAGCGCATGCGCACAAAGTTACAGCATGATTTTCCAAAGTCGAACCACACGTTTTACCATGTATGGAAATTATAAATGACGAGTTTGACCATAAGGATCATAAACTTTAGGCACAAACACCCCTTCTCCAGTCCACCCAAACTCTTACTTTTCTTCGTGAGATGTGGGCCGGCCATTGGTTGATTTGGGCCATTGGTTGGCGAAGAAGTGCAGGTCGCACAATATATCCATTTACCACCCAACCCGTCCCCCCCCCCCGACCTATCCCCCCCCCCAACTCATACCCATCCACCCAAACTCTTACACTTCTTTGTGAGCCTTGGGCCACTGGTTTGTGAAGAAGTCAGCGCCAAAGTGCAGCGTGCTGCCGATATTGTCGACACCCTGCGATGTTCCTTTGGGGTCAGTGTAGTGAAGGTTGCCTCGACTCTCCATGATGTCAATCTCTCCCGAGGCCGGCCAATTGCCGTACACGTTACTTCTGGGCAACATCCAGATGGCTGAAACACACAAGGCGAAAGATATCTTATCCAGAGCTCAAAAATACACGAAGCCTTGTGATAGAACCGTCGAGGCCGGCCATTTGCAGTACACGTTCATTCTCAGCAGCATCCAGATGACTGACACATACAAGGCATAAGATGTGTGATCCGGAGTTCATTAGACAAGGTATAAGATGTGTGATCCGGAGTTCAAAATACAAGGCATAAGATGTGTGATGCGGAGTTCAAAATACAAGACATATCAAAATATATACAAGACATAAGATGTGTGATGCGGAGTTCAAAATACAAGGCATAAGATGTGTGATGCGGAACTCAAAATACAAGGCATAAGATGTGTGATCCGGAGTTCAAAATACAAGGCATAAGATGTGTGATCCGGAGTTCAAAATACAAGGCACAAGATGTGTGATCCGGAGTTCAAAATACAAGGCATAAGATGTGTGATCCGGAGTTCAAAATACAAGGCATAAAGATGTGTGATCCGGAGTTCAAAATACAAGGCATAAGATGTGTGATCCGGAGTTCAAAATACAAGGCATAAGATGTGTGATCCGGAGTTCAAAATACAAGGCATAAGATGTGTGATCTGGAGTTCAAAATACAAGGCATAAGATGTGTGATCCGGAGTTCAAAATACAAGGCATAAGATGTGTGATCTGGAGTTCAAAATACAAGGCATAAGATGTGTGATCTGGAGTTCAAAATACAAGGCATAAGATGTGTGATGCGGAACTCAAAATACAAGGCATAAGATGTGTGATCCGGAGTTCAAAATACAAGGCATAAGATGTGTGATCTGGAGTTCAAAATACAAGGCATAAGATGTGTGATCCGGAGTTCAAAATACAAGGCATAAGATGGGTGATCCGGAGTTCAAAATACAAGGTATAAGATGTGTGGCAGGCAGTATATTTTGACTTATAACTTCATTTGTTTGTGTCCTTTAAAAGAATAATCTTTTCATGTGCCTGTACAGGAATCAGTTGCCTGCTTATTATTATTATTTGTTAAAATATGCTTCATTGAAGTGCCTATTGTTTGTATGGCAAGTTTTCATTGGCTTATGCTGCAAACTGTACTCTCATTGGCAGTTTAGTTGCCAATGTTGGCTTGGAAGACTACTTTTTTTGAGTGAACTAAGCTCACTGCAATTTTTGGTATGCTGACACCTGTCAGTGTCATTGCATTGTTACCACCTGGACCTGTCTTTACAAGATTCCTTTTGCTGTTTTGGTAAGTGAGATCATGCTAGTATGAATGCTTTATTTTAGTAAATAGATTGACTTAAATGAATTGAATGACAGGACTGTTGAATGAAATTGTTTTATTATAACTGTATGCCAGTTTAGTTAGTTCAGTTTGAATGCTTTGGAATTTAGTTGAAAAGAAGGAATGTGAACATAAACGAGTTTGGAGCCAGCTTCTTTATTTTTGATGGCGTTCATGTTGTTCATAAGTTACTTTCTATTTGAATAATGTGTCTAGGGAAATGTCAGTCTCAATTGCTACTGAAAGAAGGCACATGATGTATTTTTATTATTGGAAACAAAGAGTTGGCTTGTGTAATACCTGAGTTTGATATTTATTTTCATTGTCTACATATATGATGTGCACATAGTAATTCTTGATGTAATACTTGTAGGTTATACCCTGGCCAGACTGATCAGGAGTGAGAAACCCTCATAACTACAACTACAGTATTTTTGAGGTATGCGATATTTATTATTGCGGTGTGACATTCTTTATTTAAGAATGGAGTTCATGTTAAATTATTCTCAGCATGTCAGATTCACATGTTGATGTTGTAAATTGGTTGCATTGTATACATATAATATTTACGTGTATGCCGTTTTGTATCGATGTCTCAGTGAAGCAATGTTGCTGAACCAAATGTAATATTTGATGTATATGTATTTTTGATGGCGTTCATGTTGTTCATAAGTTACTTTCTATTTGAATAATGTGTCTAGGGAAATGTCAGTCTCAATTGCTACTGAAAGAAGGCACATGATGTATTTTTATTATTGGAAACAAAGAGTTGGCTTGTGTAATACCTGAGTTTGATATTTATTTTCATTGTCTACATATATGATGTGCACATAGTAATGATTGATGTAATGCTTGTAGGTTATACCCTGGCCAGACTGATCAGGAGTGAGAAACCCTCATAACTACAACTACAGTATTTTTGAGGTATGCGATATTTATTATTGCGGTGTGACATTCTTTATTTAAGAATGGAGTTCATGTTAAATTATTCTCAGCATGTCAGATTCACATGTTGATGTTGTAAATTGGTTGCATTGTATACATATAATATTTACGTGTATGCCGTTTTGTATCGATGTCTCAGTGAAGCAATGTTGCTGAACTAAATGGATTATTTGATGTATATGTATACTTCATTTACTTGTGAGAGCTGTAATTTGTTTTAATGTTAATGTGAATCAAATGAGGTAAACTATTTAATTATTTATTGATTTACAATCTTAGAACTTTATTGTACTGGAACACCACGTTTACATTATTTTATTTACATGTGTTTCAGGTTTTTTTCCATGTGATTCGTTATGCCTTATGGTGAATAAAAAGCGAAGTCGGACTATCATCACACCGACTTGTCTGCATGAGTGCGAGACGGTTACAGATGTGTGATCTGGAGTTCAAAATACGCGAAGCATTGTGTCGAACCTGCCCTGGCGACACTTCTTGACACAAAAAGATTCTTCTTGATAAAGACTACCTCCCCATTACGACCTCGCCAAACAAACCCCAATGAGGTTCTTTCCTATATATTTCACTTTTCCATAACGAGCACCACCGCACCCTGTCTATATATAAAGACCACTTTAGGTATGTCCCTTGCATGTTCTCTTAGTGAAACAAAGGAGGGACTCTAATGCTGAAAGTACCTTGGTCAAATTGCCAAGTAAAAGTGAGTCGTGCATTCCCCTTTTCACGCTCAATAAAAACAACATGTATTTTAATCCAATCAGAGAAAATGTATGCAAAACGTCAACACAGATAACACGAATCTCGACATGTCGAAACGTCACAACACTCACCTGGCCACAGCCAATCACCAGCAGGCAATTTAGCCTCGACCTCAACCTTGCCGTACCGGAAGTTGAACCCCCTCGAAGATCTGAGGCGTGCTGATTGGATGGGATTGATCACCTGACCTGGTTGCCCTTCACGCTTACAGCCCCAGTCCATATTACTCGTACACACGTCGGCGGCACTGGACCCTGGACGACAAAAACAAAGATATATTTGAAAATGGAATCCGCCATCGAAGGTATGTGTAAACGATTCGGTTTACCATCTCAGATCTGCCAAGGTTTGTTGCAAAGGTTAAGAACATCGCTTCACTTTTTCACCAAATTTTGTAACTATTTTTGAAATTGCACAAAAGTCAGACTATTTGATCTATAAAATTGTTACTTTGTGGACGGGGCATGCATAGGCTGAAAATTATGTCCCCCAAACATAAAGTGATTCGGTGGTCAGATGTAGAAGTTATACACATTTTTGTGGGTTGCATGAGCATTTTTTTTTGCCTTTGCTAAATGACCGTTGATGAAAAGTGATAACACTACAGAATGTGTAACACCCCACACAGTGTGTTCCCTAAAGTGCGGATAACGGGTTCAACAAATTTAGATCAAAACCTACCCCAAAGATTCAAGGCACCATGCTCCAAATACTCCACGCCATAGTGGTCTGAGGTCAGCGTCTGTCAAACGACGAAGGGAATATTAAGTAAAATATATCTGTCCCTGAAAAATAAGCTTAACAGGTGATCAGTTTTACGGTAAAACAAAAACAAATACCGTACAAGAAAAGGGGGAGGGGATGAATTTTTATGTTGCACATACGATTTAATCAACGAAAGTTTGTCGATTTGAGAAAATTTAGGTTAACAACACTTATACCCTACTCTCTTACATATATGCGATGCTTAGCACAAACGGTTTGTTTCTCTACTGACGTAATACCCACCATGACAATGCATCACGTGGCCTCATTTATTACGTGTCATTACCGTCCTGAAGTAGACAGCGACAGGCATACAAAATATTGATGAAGAGTATAATATTGATGAAGAGTATAATATTGATGAAGAGTATAATATTGATGAAGAGTATAATATTGATGAAGAGTATAATATTGATGAAGAGTATATAACAAAACTGGTTTCTGTTGGGTTTTCTTTGCGTTTGTTTGCACACAGTACATTTTACGCTGTGACGAATTTATTTGATTGACAACCTTCATTTACTTTAAGTTATTGAGACATCCCAGTGCACTAAGGGATTTATAGAGCAAATCGAGAAAATTCATTATTGAACGAAGCGCATAGCGCTGAGTTCAATAATTATTTTCGAGATTTGCTCTATAAATCCCTTAGTGCACTGGGATTGTTTCAATAACGATATTGTCAGTACCGCCAAAGAAAAAAGAAGATTCAAAACGCACATTTTGCAAAGCGCATTTGGACAGGCGTAACTGTGTGGTCAGGTTTGTGTCACTGGATCTACTTTTGTGTGGGCTGTCTCAAGTGTGTCGTGCTTTCGTCACACGCAAACTCTTGTTTTAATTTCTGTTGGTAAATTCCAGTGTAGCGTTAAGCTAAAAAGTGATGATCTTTCATAGAGACCTCATTTAAACTCGGAGAAAGGACTGTGCTCTTGGTTTCGAAACCTTGAACCTTCATCGAGCTTCGACAGATTGACTGTGCAGAGTTTTGCCCCTTGCCACGGTCGACGGAAAGCACATTTCCAAAATAAATGTGGCATGTTTCTCGTGTGGTATCTTCACTCATCTGGGAGTCTGGTACTACATATGAACGGTAAGAATGCTCTGAACCCTACACGTATTATATCCCCATCGTTTTTTCGTTCACATTTGCCTAACATGTTAATTTGCTGAGCGGGGTTTATGTCGTCTGCTAGGGCAATCAAACCACTGCATGCAGTCTGCACTGAGTCTGCACTTACGAGGCAGGCTGGTAACGATAAGTCTTATATATGGTAAGAACGTTCTGAACCCTACACGTTTTCGATTACGATTGTTCTTGCCTTGAAATAATAATTCGGAAACCATTCATTTACTGAACTGATGCAGTCGTATTTCAGTGTAGTCAGTGCTACGTATGACAGAGTCGATCGAGTCAGTCTTCCAAACTGGTCTAGCTGGTACGTTATCGGAATAACACTTGTGTTTTCTGCTAGCGGGTGGGAATTTTATACTAACTCATCATTTGGTAATGTGGATGATAAGCTACATGCCACTAACACGGCATATGAGAAGAATCTATGCAAGTCGGCGAAAATTAGATGAAACACAGCGGCTTCTATTTTTAGATTACTGGCAGCCGCAATGTGGCACAGGCACATGCAATCTGTCAGAAAAACCCCACTTCTGCTTTAATTGAGAAGCAGGGAATTTATGGTCATTTGGTATTGTGGAGAATATAAGCTACATGTCAATAATTAATTCTGAGGATGAGAGCACAGTCTTGCTTAGGCAAAGGGCGTAAGAATACGCTCTGTGGAAAAGTTAGCGCACTCCAAGAGTGCGCTAACAGTTTTAGCGCATCGCCATTAGCCAATCAACTGGTTCACATCAGTCATGTGACACCAGTACTTACTGACAATTGAAGTTATAATCTCACCGGTTTGATGTACAACACCCCGTTCTTTGTGTAACTGTTGGTGCGGTTGTTGGTGTAGTACTGAAACTCCCAGTTCTGAAACAGACAATTAAACACACAATCATCCACTAGTGTTGGCGTTCACGAATAATGGCTTTTTCTATTTTGCAAAATGAATTAAAATTTAATATTTATCTGTGTGTTTCAAGTGCTCTGTGTATCTGTGTCTCTGCCTGTCTGTCTGTTTGTCTGTTTGTCTTTGCGTCCGTCCGGCCGTCTGTCCGTCCTTCCCTACCTATCTCTCTGTCTCTGTCTTTCTCTGTGTCTCTTTTTCTGCGTCTCTGTCTCTGTCTGCCTGTCTCTCTCTGTGTGTCTCTCTCTCTCTGTCTCGGTGTCTCTCTCTCTCTGCCTGTCTGCCTCTCTCTCTCTCTCTCTCTGTCTCTCTCTGTCTCTCTGTCTGTCTGTCTGTCTGTCTGTCTGTCTGTCTGTCTGTCTGTCTCTCTCTCTCTCTCTCTCTCTCTCTCTCTCTGGGGTTCTATTTCTCTTCCACAACCCCGCACTTCTTCCCCCCCCTCCCACCACCCCACCCCACCCCATCCCTATTAGACTCACCCCGCCCCCTCCAGCGGTGATCTCGTGTTCCCACACCCTGTGGTTGATGAAGTTAAAGTTGTCCTCGAAGACGAGACAGGGGAACGAGGTGCACGTGCGATCATCGATGAAGCCATCTCCAATCCCTGGGCCGTCTGCAACACAACGGGTCACAGGGCACTGTTTGTATGGAACGCTAAACCGGACTTTTTACCCAGTAGAATCTTCCGGTAGATTTTATAATCTAATCTACCGGTAGATTTTACCCGGGAAAAAGTTCAATAAAAAGGAATGCCAAGTTGTCGTTCTTTGGAACAGACTGCGAAATTGCCAGTATGGTACCTGTGTTGTGTGGTAAAGGTCAACATCGGTACGCGGCAGATGTAGTTCTATTTGCTCGTGCCGGCAATGCTAAATTTAGCTCTGTACCCTTCTACTATAACAAGGCTGGGTCTCCTGGAGACAGATGTTCGGCTTGAAATCTGCGTTTTCCAGGCAATAAATAGCACAAAGATAGGTGATCTTTCCGCCATACTCACAAGGATAGTTGCAAGAGCCCCCTGTGTCCCCTTTTCCGCCGAAGTTCGAAGCGCTTCCGGTGTTAGAACCAAACGAGCCCGGCGCACTGGTCCCGAAGTCGGAACTTCCTCCGGTGGTCGACGCACTTCCGGTGTTGGAACCACTTCCTGTTTGGGAACTACTTACGGTTTGCGAGCTACTTTCGGGTGCGACAGAAGATGTGTGTGAGCCTCCCGAGATAACAGTGTTCAGACTTGCACTTTTAGTAGTCGGTGGAGAGGTAGTGGTAGTGGTGGTCGTGGTGGTGGTGGTGGCGGTGCTGGTTGGTACTGCAAAATAAAAAAGATACAAAAATGAAAGTTGTATCGTAAAGCGATATTTACACATGAAGTCAATCAGATTCTGTGGGGCTTTCAAAATAAATCTGAACGCACTGCATTTTTTTCACCGAAATTATTAAATCACAGGCTGTGCGAAACCCTACGGCCGGGGCAGCATGTGGACGCATTGTCTTGGTGACACAAACCAAATGAACCTAATTTGCATAAACAACTTTCTTGATTTTTGAGCTCGTTTTTAATTCAAACTGACACAGCAGTATGCGTTATTAATAATGTGCTGACTGTTAGCATATATGATAAGAGACATGGATATCAACATGAGCCGGTGTAACACGAGAACATTACTCCCACGAGATTTTTACTCCGGAGTAAAAATTTCGTACGAAAATGTTACTCCCTTTACACAAAAACTACTCCCCCATAACACGAGAAAATTACTTCTAACGACAGGTGTGTTCCGAGTCAACATTCCGGTCGAAGATGTTACTCCCCTGACGAATAAATAACGAATAAATTATTCCACCCTAACACGAGCAATTTACCACAACTTTTACTCCCTTGTCCCCTGGGTGGTGGAAGGGTGGAGGGAGGGTAGCGCGACATTTGTTTGCGCGAGATCACATATTGGCATTATCCCTTCGCCCCCATCCCATTTTCGCGTACGAGATTTTTACTGAAAGTAAAAACATTAGGGAGTAAACATTTCGTGGAGGGAGTAATTTTTGTGTGCCTTGGGGAGCTCTTTTCTCGTACGAAAGGTGTACTCGGAGTAAGAATTTTGTACGAAATTTTTATTCCGGAGTACATTTTTCGTGGAGTAAACATTTCGTGTTACACCGGCAGAACTTTTGCCATGTAAATTTCAATTGAGCAGGTCCGCATGGTATGCTCAGATGGTGGGTGATGCCTTGCCATTCTTTTCAGCGCCCACCGACAAGAATAGTTGTTCAGAACTTTTATATGGAAAGGTGTATCATTTACAAATAAGAAACGTTGCATTCCTTAGAAAAAGGCACGCTGATATTTTGTTGTAGAAAATCGAAGTAATACCGTAAGTCCAGGTTCTGTCAGTGATCTGCAACCCTTCCCCGGTGGTCTTGATCACCATAACCCAGTAGTGCACCGTGTCCCCTTGTTGTAGCTGTACGCTGCTGTCTCGGTGAACCCACTCGTTGCCTGTAACAAAAAAGTCCTTGGTCGGTTCAGATTAGAAGTGTAAATAGAGAATACTATACATGGCGTGCTGTGTGATACCCTAGTTGCAGGATGTTTTTGTGTTGAAATATTGAAATATCGCGAGCAACAGTAAGTTTTTCAGCATTTGAAAAAGCAACGAGTGTATCCCTGGTATCACATAACAAGCCGTGTAGTATTCGGTGTATCCTACATTCTGTAGTTGCGTGCCATCTGTTCAAAACGTCCCGTAGTCGATGTGTCCAAACTGAAAAGAGAGAGAGAGAGAGAGAGAGAGAGAGAGAGAGAGAGAGAGAGAGAGAGAGAGAGAGAGAGAGAGAGAGAGAGAGAGAGAGAGAGAGAGAGAGAGAGAGAGAGAGAAAAAGAGAGAGAGAGAGAGATATCACACAGCAAGCCGTGTAGTATTCGGTGTATCCTACATTCTGTAGTTGCGTGCCTTCTGTTCAAAACGTCGATGTGTCCAAACTGAAGACGCGTTTAGAGGACCTCGATCTCTTCCACAGCCTCGTAAAATAGTTGACGTCAAAGCAAAACGAAGTCACTCCAGACATTATACAGTGTCACGTGTAAGTTCTCAAACTTCTTCAAGAGGAGTCAGCAAACGCAAAACAGTGTTTCGAGAATTGTGTGAGGGAGAGAGAGAGAGAGAAATAGAGAGAGAGAGAGAGAGAGAGAGAGAGAGAGAGAGAGAAGAGAGAGAGAGAGAGAGAGAGAGAGAGAGAGAAGAGAGAGAGAGAGTGAGAGAGAGAGAGAGACAGAGACAGAGACAGAGAGAGACAGAGACAGAGAGAGAGACAGAGACAGAGACAGAGACAGAGACAGAGAGACAGAGAGAGCGTGAGAGTATAACTACGTGAAAGAATGAAACATGATAACACTTCTGTTTTTTAACAGAAAAAAACCCGCCTTGAAACTAAAAAATAAAAAAAGGTGAGACACAGACAGACAGAGGAACAGACACACAGGCCGATGTAACACGAGAACATTACTCCCTCGACATTTTTACTCACGAGCTAAGATTTCGTACGAAAATGTTACTCCCCTTACGAAAAAAATACTCCCCCCAAGCACGAGGAAACTACTCCCCATGACAGGTGTACTCCGAGTGAAATTTTCGTACGCAAATTTTACTCCCCATGCACTTAAAATTACTCGCCTCTAGCATGAGAGAATTACTCCCGACGACATGTGTACTCCCGAGTACAAATTTCGCAAGAAAATGTTACTTCCCTAGAATACTTCCAAGACACTATTATTACCCTTACACAAAAATATTCCCCTTGTTACGAAGAATTTCTTTCCCTCATTTTGCAACAGACGTTTACGTCATAAATGCCCTAAGTAATCATTACTGTTATCACTCAAAATTACAGAAACCACAATGAGATAAATATAGGTTACACGCTCTGAGTCCTGGTCGATTTCCAGGTATTCCCTGTGTGTGTATGTGTGTAAGCGTGCGTGTGTGTGTGTGTGTGTGTGTGTGTGTGTGTGTGTGTGTGTGTGTGTGTGTGTGTGTGTGTGTGTGTGTGAGATAATCTGGGAGTAACATTTTCGTACAGGGAGTACTTTTTTCGTACGTCGAACAAAAGGAAAGTACTCTACAAGATTATTACTGGGAGTAACCATTTGGGAAGCATGCAGACAGAACACGGGTGAAGAGCCACGGCAACACTAAGAACACAAGCAATACGAACACAAGCAATAAGAAAGGGACAATGTCAGCGAAAACGACAACAGTAGCACAAAGCAAAATAATGCAACATGAGAAACAATTCCCAGAGAAACAACCACACAAAACCACAAACAAATCACACACATATACTCAATAAAACTACAAC
>NC_090253.1:54320244-54359502 GCF_037325665.1 Littorina saxatilis | reverse complement strand
TAGCACTTGAAAATACGCTTTAGTATCTGTAGAATTCAATATCTTTTCCAATCAGGAGAATGTTTTTGGAATTGTAAGAAAGAGTTAAGCAGTTACATTGCAACAGTTGTTGCAACGGGCTCCGTTGATTTCGTTGATCATGTATTTTTCGTTGATTTTTATTTGTTATAGGCCAAACAAAAAATAGGTCTGTTTACGGTAACATAGGCCAAAAAAATAGGGTCGGTAGGTCGGGATTTTTTTTTTCTCCCAAAAAACCATAATTTTTACGTTATTTTGCAAAAAAACCAAATTTTTTTTTTCCCAAATGCCCAAAAAAAGTCTAGGGTCGCGCGAAAAAATAGGGTCGGTCGGATTACCGTAAACAGACTATTTTTTTTTGTTGGCCTTATCATGATTATCATTAATGTATTTTTGTAACTTAGCGGCAGGATTACTAGCACTCGAATAAATGCTTAAAAGATACACAGACACACGCACGTCCCCCCCCCCCCCCCGCCTACTAAGCGCGCGCAAGCTCTCCTTCTAATAAACATACACACATACACATGCACAAACGCACTACGGACACACACACATACAAACAAATACACACCATTCAAGTTTCTCAATCTGAAACTATAGCCACAGCAAAACTAACACTGCAGTATACACGCAGCGTCTGTAAAATTAAATGATTAAAGTACAACAATGTTTCATATACAATTCTAATTTCTCATCAGAAGTCATCGTAACCGTTGCCTTTGTTGTCCATGTCATTTGCTCTGCTTTGTTTCGCTTTTTGTTAAAGTACAGAAAATAAATACCACAATAAAAACGACATGTTTTTGAGTTTTAAGTCTGTATGTTTTCTTTGTTGTGCACGTTCGCCTTTGTGTCTCACACACAACAGCAACACTGACTAATTTACAGACTTCACACAACTGAAAAGTACCGGGCCCGACCAGGAAGGAGTTGACTTACGAGACTTGAAGAAATCCACATTTCAACACTGACTAATTTACAGACTTCACACAACTGAAAAGTACCGGGCCCGACCAGGAAGGAGTTGACTTACGAGACTTGAAGAAATTGACATTTCAACACTGACTAATTTACAGACTTCACACAACTGAAAAGTACCGGGCCCGACCAGGAAGGAGTTGACTTACGAGACTTGAAGAAATTGACATTTCACACTGACTGATGTACAGACTTCACACAACTGAAAAGTACCGGGCCCGACCAGGAAGGAGTTGACTTACGAGACTTGAAGAAATTGACATTTCACACTGCTAATTTACAGACTTCACACAGCTGAAAAGTACCGGACCCGACCAGGAAGGAGTTGACTTACGAGACTTGAAGAAATTGACATTTCACACTGACTAATTTACAGACTTCACACAACTGAAAAGTACCGGACCCGACCAGGAAGGAGTTGACTTACGAGACTTGAAGAAATTGACATTTCACACTGACTAATTTACAGACTTCACACAACTGAAAAGTACCGGACCCGACCAGGAAGGAGTTGACTTACGAGACTTGAAGAAATTGACATTTCACACTGACTGATGTACAGATTTCACACAACTGAAAAGTACCGGGCCCGACCAGGAAGGAGTTGACTTACGAGACTTGAAGAAATTGACATTTCAACACTGACTAATTTACAGACTTCACACAACTGAAAAGTACCGGACCCGACCAGGAAGGAGTTGACTTACGAGATTTGAAGAAATTGACATTTCACACTGTCACCTTTAACCTCCACACACTTCTTCCACCGGTCACTCCGAGCCTCGATGCCGTTGCTGCAGAAGCTTTTGTCTTGTAACCGTAGGACGTCCTCAAAGACAGTCATGACGTCATTGTCCGTTTCGTAGTGCTCTCCCCTGAGATACTTCTCCACAGTTGGAAACAGATCATAGTCGGAGGATGCTAAATCTGACAAATACAGCGGATGGTGAACGACCGCAAAGCCGCATTATTGGCTTGTTGCCATGGAAACCAAGGACTTGGGGACAGGGGCGTTGTCTTAACGGAACAACACTTCTTACAAGAAGGACGGACAAATAACAACGCAACAACAAAATAATACTTAAAAGAAAGATAACAAGTATGAAGGAAAACATAACAACGCAACAACAAAATAATACTTAAAAGAAAGATAACAAGTATGAAGGAAAACATAACAACGCAACAACAAAATAATACTTAAAAGAAAGATAACAAGAAGGAAGGAAAACATAACAACGCAACAACAAAATAATACTTAAAAGAAAGATAACAAGTATGAAGGAAAACATAACAACGCAACAACAAAATAATACTTAAAAGAAAGATAACAAGAAGGAATGAAAACATAACAACGCAACAACAAAATAATACTTAAAAGAGAGATAACAAGAAGGAAGCAAAAATAACAACACAACAACAACACACACACAACACCAAACAACGCTGTGAACAGAGTCAGTGTACAGACTTCCCAATCATAACATTATTTATTAAGGGCTTCCTTTAAAGACTTTTTGAAAACTACGGTCCCCCGTAATGTTTTTGAAATCTAGATTTAAATCTGTGCAATCTGTCGCATTCTGGGAGTAATTAAATTACTCCGGTCAGGTTTTTTGCTGTGTAAAATTTTTACACAGCAAAAAACCTGACCAAATGTATTACATGATTTGTATTGCCAGTAACCAACGATCATTTTAATCCAACGACCAACGATCATTTTAATTTGATGATGCTTCCTTTTATTTTTATTTCTCTCCTTAGCAATCCTTCAACTCCCATAAAACTGTCTTTTAAAAATGTCATGTCACTTTTACTTTTTCTCAGGCTTAGTTAGACAAGCACGTTTTCTGTCAAAACGGGCAGGGGGTAGTAGAAGAATGCCACAATTCCAACTTGAGTATGTTAAGGGGTCATATTGTGACTGTGGTTAATGGGGTACCTTATCTTGGATGTAATTAACAATTAATTCTTGTCACTTTTACCTGTTTAATGTTATGTTTGCTTGTGTTTCATGATTGACATTTTGTTTCAATAATGGGTGCAAAGTTATTTCCCCCTTCCCAAATGTACCACTATAGTAACTGTTTAGTGTGTGTGTGTGTGTGTGTGTGTGTGTGTGTGTGTGTGTGTGTGTGTGTGTGTGTGTGTGTGTGTGAGAGAGAGTGTGTGTGTGTGTGTGTGTGTTTATGTGTGTGTGTGTGTGTGTGTGTGTGTGTTTGTGTGTGTGTGTGTGTGTGTGTGTGTGTGTGTGTGTGTGTGTGTGTTACTGTGTTCCTCAATAACTCTTTTTCACGTGTGATCACATTTTGTTAATGATTTGTTTATATACCCACAATAGATTCATAAAAATGTCATCAGTACATGTAGTTGTTTTGTGAAAAAGCCTAATACCCAATCCTAAAGTTTCAGTCTTTATCTTGGGAAGTAGCATGTTAACCCTATATTTTTTTATTTTTTTTGTTGGCCTCAGCTCTCCTTAAAATAAGAGCAAAGTTCACTTTTGAAAAATGTATCTCTTTTTGAAGTGCAGACTTTAGCCTTTGTACTGTCGAAAATACTCCGTATCTATGCTGTGCTTGTGATGCTAAGTAACTAAACTTCGCCAACAAATTATTGCAACAAATTTCACTTCCAGATAATAGCATTAATACTCCTGTCATTTCATTCAAACTTGACATGCCAGTTAAGGCCGTTCACTTGACTATCTGGATCACCTTTCGGAGTAAAGATTTATTTTACGGGGATCACGTTACCGCCACTCAAATAAGGGTACCTTCAAAATCGACTGGACAAAAACGGAAGGGCCCAATCAAAAATCGACAACAAATTACACACAAAAATAGTCTTAAAGTTTCAAAGCACGGCATTAATAGGTATCATGCGCCTTGAGTCGCCTTGTGTGGTGAGATACGTGCGCGATATAAATCCTCGTAAATAAAAATAAAATAAAGCAATCCACCAAGTCGTTTCTGAAATACAGCGCTTTTTGTCATGATACCCCTAAACAAATGACGCAAAAAGTCGCGATTTTGACCGCTCAAGCGATCGACACCTGCATTAGTAGGAATAGCATAGCACACGAAATACCCAAGCTAGCGAAACAAAACAACCTGTTCGGGGTATATAATTGAATTGGCTTTCTTCTCGCCTGTAAAAGTTGCAAACTTTTGCCTATTGTGATTTTTTGTTTTTTGTAGTTTACATGGATATATGAATAGGGGAGCCAGCCTGACACAGAACCCGGATTCAGGTTATAATTATATGGTTTTCCAGTGCTGTGGGATTTTAGGAATACATATACGTAACCTACCAGATGCGACCTGGCTCTAGGTGTCACTGCTGTCAGGGGCGAACAATAAGTACGAAGTAAGAATAAAGATGTGGCAGGTGGAGAATCATGGGATTGTTGGCTAACCTGAGTTATTCAAAGAAACTTAGTAATGAGCAGTGTGTGGACGGAAAACGTAACGTTGACGTTTTCTCGGATATATTTTGAAGTAGATCGAGACTCCACATTTTCACACTCTAGTAGGTTTTGATAATCCTCAAACAATATGAAAGTTCAGGTGGAAAAAGAGAGTGAAAATATTGTTTTGTTTATTGTTCTTTTTATCCTAGATCTTTGAAACTGTACACACTATTAGGGTTTAATGACCTCCAGACATGACCCAAGTCTGGTTGACCTTTATTCATCTTGCAGGCCACAGAGGGGTTGAGTTTGGCAACAATGTAAAGTAGAATTATAATTTTCTCTAAGTTTTTGGAACTGAATTTTTGTTACGCCTCACACTTCCAGTGTTTGATGGCCGCAAGACTGACACAGGTCAGGTAGATCCCGGTCAAATTTCAAGGTCACAATGGGATCTAGTTCGGGTCAATGTGAAAGAAATTATTATTTTCTTGAGTGTTCAAAGAGCTAGAGCAGCAGACGATTTGTTTCTGATTTATATTGCACATGACGAGGGTGAGACGTACGAGTATTTGCTTTTCTTGTCTTGTGTGTACAGAGAACATCCTTGGAAAACATAAAACGAATGATAACAGACAGCGAAACTGAGCCTGATATAGACATTCCAAAGCTGCAGAGCAACTCCGAAATCGGTTGTTGTATGTACACTACTTTTTCAAGCTCCCTATCGTTTGTTCTGGTTTCAGGTTATGTGTGTGTGTGGAGGGGGGTGTGGGGAAAGGGGGGAGGGGGGACTGAGGACGTGCGATGTCGCATGAAGTCTGGGTTGTAAGTGTTACAAAGGAAAACTCAGCCCATAGTGTTGACGTGTTACACAGTTTTTTGTGGGCAGCTCTTGCTTACCCTTCACTTTACAGCCAGCTTGTGTTGCCAGGCACCACCACAATCACCATCAACTTTAACAAACAAACACTGATATTTCCTTTAAAGCCACGGTGCAGTTAGCCTGGTGCAGTGCAGAGAAAAAACCTTGCTCACGGACGGGACCTATTCATCGCAATATTGGTAAGTCAGTTTTAGTGTCTATTCAGCGTGATGCATATTTTGATGTAGGCCCAGCGCTTTCCGATCACAGACAGCGCCAGGCTTTTGCATACACCCTTTTGTTTGAACGCTTGCCGCTAGGGAACACCCTCGGTCCATTGAAAGCAAGCCTTTTTCTGTGAACCTCTTGTGAGGCGAAGTCGGCCTTTATTTTCGTTTTCATTTCAGTTTTGAAGCTTAAAACTGATTTGTTAATTCAAATTCTGCTTGAAAACTAAATTTCAAAAACAGACTAAAAGAGTGTCTTCCTTGGATTCTTTGGTATTTTCTGAAAACAAACCCCATCTAATGTGTTTGAATTGAATTAAAAATGTGCTCAGAAATAAAGAAAATCTGTTTCATGCAAATAACCTTCAGTTGACTTCAGGCACCGCAGTCACTCAGTCAGCTTTGTCTCGGTCGAAGGGTTTCGAGCAGCCCAGGATTTACTATAGTCTCGGCCAAATAGTATGTACAGTTCACAGGAGCTTGCATAAAACGCCAGCCGATGGTATGCAGTATCCTGCTCCTTTATCCTTACTGTAGTATTAGTATCACTACTTTTATCACACAGCGGTTGAGTTTCAATATTTTGATGTTTGGATGTCGCTTTTTGTGACCTGTCTTCTTGTGGCGTCAACAGGGTCGAGATGTGGAGAAAAGCAGAATACATCGTGTTCTCCTGTCTGGTTGCCGTAGTAACGTCTCAGGTCCATTTTCCTGATCCAGTAGTTTCCAACAATGGGGGACTGGAGTTTAGACTGAAAGGTATGGCGCACACTCTTGTTTTGAGTTTAGACTGAAAGGTATGGCGCACACTCTTGTTTTGAGTTTAGACTGAAAGGTATGGCGCACACTCTTGTTTTGAGTTTAGACTGAAAGGTATGGCGCACACTCTTGTTTTGAGTTTAGACTGAAAGGTATGGCGCACACTCTTGTTTTGAGTTTAGACTGAAAGGTATGGCGCACACTCTTGTTTTGAGTTTAGACTGAAAGGTATGGCGCACACTCTTGTTTTGAGTTTAGACTGAAAGGTATGGCGCACACTCTTACTTTGAGTTTAGACTGAAAGGTATGGCGCATACTCTTGTTTTGAGTTTAGACTGAAAGGTATGGCGCACACTCTTGTTTTGAGTTTAGACTGAAAGGTATGGCGCACACTCTTGTTTTGAGTTTGGACTGAAAGGTATGGTGCACACTCTTGTTTTGAGTTTAGACTGAAAGGTATGGCGCACACTCTTGTTTTGAGTTTAGACTGAAAGGTATGGCGCACACTCTTGTTTTGAGTTTAGACTGAAAGGTATGGCGCACACTCTTGTTTTGAGTTTAGACTGAAAGGTATGGCGCACACTCTTGTTTTGAGTTTGGACTGCAAGGTATGGCGCACACTCTTGTTTTGAGTTTAGAGTGAAAGGTATGGCGCACACTCTTGTTTTGAGTTCAGACTGAAAGGTATGGCGCACACTCTTGTTTTGAGTTTAGACTGAAAGGTATGGCACACACTCTTGTTTTGAGTTTAGACTGAAAGGTACGGCGCACACTCTTGTTTTGAGTTTAGACTGAAAGGTATGGCGTACACTCTTGTTTTGAGTTTAGACTGAAAGGTATGGCGCACACTCTTGTTTTGAGTTTAGACTGAAAGGTATGGCGCACACTCTTACTTTGAGTTTAGACTGAAAGGTATGGCGCACACTCTTGTTTTCATTTTATTTTTTAAGTCAAGACGTCCGATGTCCACCATAGTGTTTATTTGTGTCATATACATCCAGGATCTATAATTCGCGAAAACTGCATAAACATTTGGGTTGAGTACGGATCATTAACGCCAAATATTATTCATATATATATATATATATACGCTGTATAATTATGTCACACGATGTTATCATGGATTAACGTTTTATTTAAAACCACACAAAATCAATGAAACAACGTGAACGTGTTTGTCGTCCTCTGAATATAGCATTCACCCAGCGACGTTGGTTTTATAATTATATGTATGATTTTAGACAACGGTTACCGCCTGGTGGCTTTTCACTACAACGTCAACAAACCGCTGGCCGGTGTCAGCCATGGAGATCACGCTGCTGACGTCACTGCTCACACAGGTGATGACGTCATTTTTTGCTTCACTCGAGTTGTAGTTTTATTGAATATGTGGGTGTTTTGTTTGTGATTTTGTGTGGTTGTTTCTCTGGGAATTTTTTCTCATGTTGCATTATTTTGCTTTGTGCTACTGTTGTCGTGTTCACTGACATTGCCCCTTTCTGATTGCTTGTGTTCTTATTGCTTGTGTTCTTATTGCTTGTGTTCTTATTGCTTGTGTTCTTATTGCTTGTGTTCTTAGTGTTGCCGTGGCTCTTCACCCGTGTTCTGTCTGCATGCTTCCCAAATGTTTACTCCCAGTAATAATCTCGTAGAGTACTTTCCTTTTGTTCGACGTAGGAAAAAAGTACTACCTGTACGAAAATGTTACTCCCAGATTATCTCACAAACACACACACACACACACACGCACGCTTACACACATACACACACACACACACACACACACACACACACACACACACACACACACGCACGCTTACACACATACACACACAGGGAATACCTGGAAATCGACCAGGACTCAGAGCGTAACCTATATGTATCTCATTGTGGTTTCTGTAATTTTGAGTGATGACAGTAATGATTACTTAGGGCATTTATGTTTGACGTAAAAGTCTGTTGCAAAATGAGGGGAAGAAATTCTTCGTAACAAGGGGAATATTTTTGTGTAAGGGGAATAATAGTGTCTTGGAAGTATTCTAGGGAAGTAAAATTTTCTTACGAAATTTGTACTCGGGAGTACACATGTCGTCGGGAGTAATCCTCTCATGCTACGGGGGAGTATTTTTTTCTGTGAAGGAGACATTTTTACTCGGAGTACACCAGTCGTGGGGAGTAATTTTTTCTGTGAAGGAGACATTTTTACTCGGAGATCACCTGTCGTGGGCAGTAATTTCATCGTGCTGGAGGGGAGTAATTTTCCGTGCATGGGGAGTAACATTTGCGTACGAAATTGTTACTCGGAGTACACCTGTCGTGGGGAAAAATTTCCTCGTGCTAGGGGGGAGTAATTTTTTCGTAAGGGGAGTAACATTTTCGTACGAAATCTTAGCTCGTGAGTAAAAATGTCGAGGGAGTAATGTTCTCGTGTTACATCGGCCTGTGTGTCTGTTCCTCTGTCTGTCTGTGTCTCACCTTTTTTTATTTTTTAGTTTCAAGGCGGGTTTTTTTCTGTTAAAAAAACAGAAGTGTTATCATGTTTAATTAATTCACATAGTTGCACTCTCCCGCTCTCTCTCCCTCTCTTTCTCCCTCTCTCTCTCTCTCTCTCTCTCTCTCTCTCTCTCTCTCTCTCTCTCTCTCACTCTCTCTCTCTCTCACTCTCTCTCTCTTTCTCTCTCTCTCTCTCTCTCTCTCCCTCTCTCTCTCTCTCTCTCTCTCTCTCTCTCTCTCTCTCTCTCTCTCTCTCTCTCTCTCTCTCTCTCTCTCTCTCTCTCTCTCTCTCTCTCTCTCTCTCTTTCTCAGTCTTCCACACAATTCTCGAAACACTGTTTTGCGTTTGCTGAATCCTCTTGAAGAAGTTTAAGAACTTACACGTGACACTGTATAATGTCTGGAGTGACTTCGTTTTGCTTTGACGTCAACTATTTTACGAGGCTGTGGAAGAGATCGAGGTCCTCTAAACGCGTCTTCAGTTTGGACACATCAACGTTTTGAACAGAAGGCACGCAACTACAGAATGTAGGATACACCGAATACTACACGGCTTGCTGTGTGATACCAGGGATACACTCGTTGCTTTTTCAAATACTGAAAAACTTACTGTATTTCACTATTACAACACAAAAACATCGTGCAACTAGGGTATCACACGCCATGTATAGTATTCTCTATTTACACTTCTAATCTGAACCGACCAAGGACTTTTTTGTTACAGGCAACGAATGGGTTCACCGAGACAACGACGTACAGCTTCAACCAGGGGACACGGTGCACTACTGGGTTATGGTGATCAAGACCACCGGGGAAGGGTTGCAGATCACTGACAGAACCTGGACTTACGGTATTACTTCCATTTTCCACAACAAAATATCAGCGTGCCTTTTTCTAAGGAATGCAACGTTTCTTATTTGTAAATGATACACCTTTCCATGTAAAAGTTCTGAACAACTATTCTTGTCGGTGGGCGCTGAAAAGAATGGCAAGGCATCAACCACCATCTGAGCATACCATGCGGACATGCTCAATTGAAATTTACATGGTAAAAGTTCTGCCGGTGTAACAGGAAATGTTTACTCCACGAAAAATGTACTCCGGAATAAAAATTCCGTACGAAATTCTTACTCCGAGTACACCTTTCGTACGAGAAAAGAGCTCCCCAAGGCACACAAAAATTACTCCCTCCACGACATTTTTACTCCCCAATGTTTTTACTTTCAGTAAAAATCTCGTACACGAAAATGGGATGGGGGCGAAGGGATAATGCCAATATGTAATCTCGCGCAAACAAATGTCGCGCTACCCTCCCTCCACCCTTTCCACCACCCAGGGGACAAGTGAGTAAAAGGTGCGGTACATTGCTCGTGTTACTGTGAAATAATTTATTCGTTATTTATTCGTCAGGGGAGTAACATCTTCGACCGGAATATTGACTCGGAACACACCTGTCGTTAGAAGTAATTTTCTCGTGTTATGGGGGAGTAGTTTTTGTGTAAAGGGAGTAACATTTTCGTACGAAACTTTTACTCCGGAGTAAAACATCTCGTGGGAGTAATGTTCTCGTGTTACACCGGCTCATGTTGATATCCATGTCTCTTATCATATATGCTAACAGTTAGCACATCATTAATAACACATACTGCTGTGTCAGTTTGAATTAAAAACGAGCTCAAAAATAGAGAAAGTTGTTTATATATGCAAATTAGGTTCATTTGGTTTGTGTCACCAAGACAATGCGTCCACATGCTGCCCCGGCCGTAGGGTTTCGCACAGCCTGTGATTTAATAATTTCGGTGAAAAAAATGCAGTGCGTTCAGATTTATTTTGAAAGCCCCACAGATTGACTTCATGTGTCAATATCGCTTTACGATACAACTTTCATTTTTGTATCTTTTTTATTTTGCAGTACCAACTAGCACCACCGTTTCCATCAACACGCCCACCACTACCACCACCAATCCACCGACTACTAAAAGTGCAAGTCTGAACACTGTTATCTCGGGCGGCTCACACACTTCTTCTGTCGCACCCGGAAGTACCTCGCAAACAGTAAGTAGTTCCCAAACCGGAAGTGGTTCCAACACCGGAAGTGCGTCGACCACCGGAGGAAGTTCCAACTTCGGGACCAATGCGCCGGGCACCTTTGGTTCTAACACCGGAAGTGCGTCGACCACCGGAGGAAGTTCCAACTTCGGGACCAATGCGCCGGGCACCTTTGGTTCTAACACCGGAAGTGCGTCGACCACCGGAGGAAGTTCGAACTTCGGGACCAATGCGCCGGGCACCTTTGGTTCTAACAACGGAAGTGCGTCGACCACCGGAGGAAGTTCCAACTTCGGGACCAATGCACCGGGCACCTTTGGTTCTAACACCGGAAGCGCTTCGACCTTCGTCGGAAAAGGGGACACAGGGTGCTCGTGCAACTATCCTTGTGAGTATGGCGGAAAGGTCACCTATCTTTGTGCTATTTATAGCCTGGAAAACGCAGATTTCAAGCCGAACATCCGTCTCAAGGAGACCCAGCCTTGTTATAGGAGAAGGGTACAGAGCTAAATTTTGCTTTGCCAGCACGAGAACATAGAACTACATCTGCCGCGTACCGATGTTGACCTTTACCACACAACACAGGTACCATACTGGCAATTTCGCAGTCTGTTCCAAAGAACGACAACTTGGCATTCCTTTTTATGGAACGCCAAAAACTGACTTTTTACCGGGTACAATCTACCGGAAGATTCTGCTGGGTAATAAGTCCGTTTTGGCGTTCCATACAAACGGTGCGCTGTGCCCCGTACGTTGTGTTGCAGACGGCCCAGGGATTGGAGATGGCTTCATCGATGATCGCACGTGCACCTCGTTCCCCTGTCTCGTCTTCGAGGACAACTTTAACTTCATCAACCACAGGGTGTGGGAACACGAGATCACCGCTGCAGGGGGCGGGGTGAGTCTAACAGGGATGGGGTGGGGGAGGTGGGGGGAGGAGGTAAGAACGGCGGGAATGTGGAAGAGAGAGAGAGAGAGACAGACAGACAGAGAGAGAGAGAGAGAGAGACACACACACACAGAGAGAGACAGACAGAGAGACAGACAGAGAGAGAGAGAGAGACAGATAGACAGAGAGAGAGAGAGAGACAGAGAGAGAGACAGAGAGAGACAGAGAGAGAGAGACAGACAGAGAGACAGACAGAGACAGACAGACAGACAGAGAGAGAGAGACAGACAGACAGAGAGACAGACAGAGAGAAAGAGAGAGACAGACAGAGAGAGAGACACAGAAAGAGAGACAGAGAGAGAGACAGAGACAGAGAGATAGGGAGGGAAGGACGGACAGACGGACGGACGCAAAGACAAACAGACAGACAGACAGAGACACAGATACACAGAGCACTTGAAACACACAGATAAATATTAAATTTTAATTCATTTTGCAAAATAGAAAAAGCCATTATTCGTGAACGCCAACACTAGTTGATGATTGTGTGTTTAATTGTCTGTTTCAGAACTGGGAGTTTCAGTACTACACCAACAACCGCACCAACAGTTACACAAAGAACGGGGTGTTGTACATCAAACCGGTGAGATTATCATTTCAAGTAAATGAAGGTTGTCAATCAAATAAATTCGTCACAGCGTAAAATATACTGTGTGCAAACAAACGCAAAGAAAACACAACAGAAACCAGTTGTGTTATATACTCTTCATCAATATTATACTCTTCATCAATATTATACTCTTCATCAATATTATACTCTTCATCAATATTATACTCTTCATCAATATTATACTCTTCATCAATATTTTGTATGCCTGTCGCTGTCTACTTCAGGACGGTATTGACACGTAATAAATGAGGCCACGTGATGCATTGTCATGGTGGGTATTACGTCAGTAGAGAAACAAACCGTTTGTGCTAAGCATCGCATATGTAGGAGAGTAGGGAATAAGAGTTGTTAACCTACATTTTCATAAATCGACAAACTTTCGTTGATTAAATCGTATGTGCAACATAAAAATTCATCCCCTCCCCCTTTTCTTGTACGGTATTTGTTTTTGTTTTACCATAAAACTGATCACCTTTTAAGCCTATTTTTCAGGTACAGATATATTTTACTTAATATTTCCTTCGTCGTTTGACAGACGCTGACCTCAGACCACTATGGCGTGGAGTATTTGGAGCATGGTGCCTTGAATCTTTGGGGTAGGTTCTGATCTAAATTTGTTGAACCCGTTATCCGCACTTTAGGGAACACACTGTGTGGGGGTGTTATAGAGCTAGCTAACCCATTGCACAATCTGTAGTGTTAATTACCGCAGGAACACACTGTGTGGGGGTGTTATCAAGCTAACCCTTTGTACATTCTGTAGTGTTATCACAGGAACACATTGTGTTTACCATGTGCCACACTTCTTTACAACTCACACTGTGTTTAGAACTGGTCAAAGTAAGCGTGTTCCCACGTGGAACACTTCTATTTTGAGTGAAAGTCCAGAAAATGTACTTAAAGTGTAAACATCCAAAACAGATAAACTGCTGACATGGCATTATGATGCATAGACCTACCTTTACGCTGACTCTCGACGTAAGAACGAAAACTGAGGACTCGATAATGGATCTCTTTTTATCAACGATCATTTAGCAAAGGCCAAAACAAATGCTCATACAGGGTGACTCTAAAAGATGCAACCCACAAAATTGTGTATAACTTCTACATCTGATGACCGAATCACTTCATTTTTTTGGGGGGGACATAGTCTTCAGCCTGTGCATGCCCCTTCCACAAAGTAACAATTTTAAGGATAAAATAGTCTGACTTTTGTGCAATTTCAAAAATAGTTTCCAAATTTGGTGAAAAAGTTAAGCATGGTCTCAATCTATGTAAAAGGCCTTGGCAGATCTGAGATGGTAAACCGAATCGTTTACATATGCCTTCAATGACGGATTTCATTTTCAAATATATCTTTGTTTTGTCGTCCAGGGTCCAGTGCTGCCGACGTGTGTACGAGTAATATGGACTGGGGCTGTAAGCGTGAAGGGCAACCAGGTCAGGTGATCAATCCCATCCAATCAGCACGTCTCAGATCTTCCAGGGGGTTCAACTTCCGGTACGGCAAGGTCGAGGTCGAGGCGAAATTGCCTGCTGGTGATTGGCTGTGGCCAGGTGAGTGTTGTGACGTTTCGACATGTCGAGATTCGTGTTATCTGTGTTGACGTTTCGACATGTCGAGATTCGTGTTATATGTGTTGACGTTTTGCATACATGTTCTCTGATTGGATTAAAATAAATGTTGTTTTTATTGAGTGTGATAAGGGGAATGCGGCGGGCAAAACACGACTCACTTTTACTTGGCGTTTTGACCAAGGTACTTTCAGCAGTAGAGTCCCTCCTTTGTTTCACTAAGAGAAAATGCACTGGACATACCTAAAGTGGTCTTTATATATAGACAGGTGCTCGTTATGGAAAGGTAAAATATATAGGAAAACATCTTCTGGGAGTTTGTTTGGCGTGTTCGTAATGGGGAGGTGGTCTTTATCAAGAAGAACCTTTTTGTGTCAAGAAGTGTCGGCAGGGCAGGTTCGACGCAATGCTTCGTGTATTTTGAACTCCGGATCACACATCTTGTGCCTTGCATTTTGAACTCCGGATCACACATCTTATGCCTTGTATTTTGAACTCCAGATCACACATCTTATGCCTTGTATTTTGAACTCCGGATCACACATCTTATGCCTTGTATTTTGAACTCCGGATCACACATCTTGTGCCTTGTATTTTGAACTCCGGATCACACATCTTATGCCTTGTATTTTGAACTCCGGATCACACATCTTATACCTTGTATTTTGAGTTCCGCATCACACATCTTATGCCTTGTATTTTGAACTCCGCATCACACATCTTATGTCTTGTATATATTTTGATATGTCTTGTATTTTGAACTCCGCATCACACATCTTATGCCTTGTATATATTTTGATATGTCTTGTATTTTGAACTCCGCATCACACATCTTATGCCTTGTATTTTGAACTCCGGATCACACATCTTATGCCTTGTATTTTGAACTCCGGATCACACATCTTATGCCTTGTATGTGTCAGCCATCTGGTTGCTGCTGAGAATTAACGTGTACTGCAAATTTCCGGCCTGGACGGTTCTATCACAAGGCTTCGTGTATTTTTGAGCTCTGGATAAGATATCTTTCGCCTTGTGTGTTTCAGCCATCTGGATGTTGCCCAGAAGTAACGTGTACGGCAATTGGCCGGCCTCGGGAGAGATTGACATCATGGAGAGTCGAGGCAACCTTCACTACACTGACCCCAAAGGAACATCGCAGGGTGTCGACAATATCGGCAGCACGCTGCACTTTGGCGCTGACTTCTTCACCAACCAGTGGCCCAAGGCTCACACAGAAGTGTAAGAGTTTGGGTGGATGGGTATGGGTTCGGGGGGGGGGGGGGGGGGGATAGGTCGGGGGGGGGGGATAAGTCGGGGGGGGGGGACGGGTTGGGTGGTAAATGGATATATTGTGCGACCTGCACTTCTTCGCCAACCAATGGCCCAAGTCAACCAATGGCCCAAATCTCACGAAGAAAAGTAAGAGTTTGGGTGGACTGAAGAAGGGGTGTTTGTGCCTAAAGTGTATGATCCTTTTATGGTCAAACTCGTCATTTATAATTTCTATACGTGTGGTTCGACTTTGGAAAATCATACTGTAATTTTGTGAGCATGCGCTCTGGAAGGCTAAAAGAATTGAATAATTGTCTATCCGTATATGTGCAGTTTGCTGTCGACTGGCGGGACGTATGCAGACGACTTTCATAAGTTTGGCGTGGAGTGGGACAACACATCTATCACGTGAGTAGCACGCCTGTGTTATGAGAGTAGTGTCCCTTGTCCACCTGTTCTCTGACTGTGTGAGACAGGGAGACTACTGCGTCACCCTTTACAACAGACTCTGCAGAGTTGTCTGCTGGCCTTGACCGCTGGAGCGTGGGCTATTAGTAGCTCGACGTTTGCTGTACGTAGGACTGGGAATGCTTGTCACTACTGCAATTGATATTCAGCTGTGGAGAATAACCCAAATGTGACCCTCCACCACGAAATGAGTCGCATGTCACCTCGCGCGGTTCTGCGCTAGGCTTAATAAAAGTCCGGGGAGTGTCTGGTAACAGTGTGAGGGTCACCTTAGTCACAGGCTTATAACTCAAAATTTTTCGCTCTTTTCTAAAAAGGTTTTCACCACTGCATAGAGCATAAAAAACTCTTTAGAAAAATGTAAAAAATATGAAAATCATGCAAAGGTGACATGCGACTCATTCCGTGGTGGAGGGTCACAAATACAAGTAAT
This sequence comes from Littorina saxatilis, assembly GCF_037325665.1. Classification (NCBI taxonomy): domain Eukaryota; kingdom Metazoa; phylum Mollusca; class Gastropoda; order Littorinimorpha; family Littorinidae; genus Littorina; species Littorina saxatilis. Next base: position 54,343,391 of record NC_090253.1, on the reverse strand, counting down.
CTAATAATTGATAATGTTTTCCTACACAGATTCAGCGTGGACGGACATGAAACGCTCAAAGTGGCACCGAGCGCGGGGGGATTCTGGGAATTTGGTGGCTTTGATCAGATGCAAGGCTATGACAACCCATGGAGGGAGGGAACTCGCATGGCTCCCTTTGACCAGGAGGTAAGTAGGTCAAGGATAGGAATATAGGTTGTAGACCACACACACACACACACACAGAATCACACAATCACCCACACACACACACACACAAACACACACAAAGTATGGCCCTCTTTGACTAGGAGGTAAGTATAGGCCCGGCATATCCATATAGGTTGTAGACCCCACATAGCGACCACCTGTCTGGAACGACCACTCTTGTTTGGTGGTCGTGATATACAGGTTTAACTGTACCTCGTGCTTGGCCCTGAGATAAGATCCCTATGATAGTGAACGCAAGCTCCACGACGTGATGTTGATGAGACTCTCACTACAACGGTCCTTGCAAACAGTTCCAGAAAGTGACTGTGCGTGCACAGAGCTATCCAGAAGCTTGTGCTTGATAAAACAATGTATCCAGCCTTGTGCCACGATGCCTATGATACACAATACAAGCTCCGCGATGTGACGTTGTGTTTCAGTTCTACCTGGTCATGAACGTGGCAGTGGGCGGGGTGGGCTTCTTCCCTGACGAGAACCGCAACAGCCCTCAGCCCAAGCCGTGGCAGGACCGAGCGGGCCACGAGGCCGACAGATTCTGGGCGGCCAGAAACCAGTGGTACCCGACCTGGCACCCCGACCACGACCAGGGGGAAGACGCGGCCATGAAGGTCAACTATGTCAAGGTGTGGAAGACCAGACCTGACCCTCCGCGGCATTGAGTGAACTGACCGTGATCGACTCACTCCGGTCTGCTGAGCTGTGTGCTACTTTGAGTTCAGTGCTCACGTGCCCCCTTCATTAAATATTCATTAAATAACGCGGGTTTTTTATTTTAGTTTTTTTCTCTTTTTTTCTCTCACAGGTTTAGTAGTAGTGGTCAAAAAGATAATACATACACGGCTAATTGCCAATCGATAATTTCCGACCCACATAATGTCCCGGGTCGACAGTTGCTGTCTTACATGATCACCTTGCATGTGCACAATTACTGGTCAGAAATTGCCGTTTGCAGGCAGAACTGATTATTTGCACAATTGGGACAATTTCTGTTTGCACAATTACTCGTCGCACATTTCCGTTTTCACAGTAATCAACTGTTTGCACTTTTAGAAGTTGTTTGCACAAACACTGGCCAGACAATTGCCGTTTGCACAATTTGCGGGGAATCTGCCTCTCACCGGCAATTATCCGATTGACAGTGTTACCGGCAATTATCCGACTGACTATAATTAACCAGTGTCACCGGCAATTATCCGATGGACTATAGTCAGTGTCACCGACAATTACCCAACGGACTATAGTCAGTGTCACCGACAATTATCCGACGGACTATAGTCAGTGTCACCGGCAATTGTCCGACAAACTCAGTAAAGGCTGAACGTATTTTCTTTTGCAAATTGTGTGGAGATTTGTCAGTGTTAATAAAACGGAAAACAAAACCCCGCAAGAGTGTTGTGCGTGTTTATTCAGCGTTTGTTTCCGCACACACACACACACACACACACACACACACACACACACACACACACACACACACTCTCACAAACACATATGCACACACACACACACACTCCCACAAACACACACACACAGACTCACACACACACACACACACACACACACACACACACACACACACACACACACACACACATTCCGACAGACATAAACGTATACTCACACACTCATACTCACACAGACACCCACACGTTTGCAAACATCCACACACGCACGCACACTGATGTTCATACACTCGCAATCTACCAGTGTCTCTCACTCTTTCTTACACACACACACACACACACACACACACACACACACACACACCACTTGATCGTCCCCATACCCACATGCAATTAAGCTGCAACTTCTACTTTCACTTTTAGACTGAACCAAAAGTACGCTGAGGTAACTCTTGCGAAGTAAGACAGTACTTACGGTTCTTGATTGACACACTTCGCACAACGCTATTGATTCATTTCCGTGTTGACAACTTTCATCAGAAAAGAGTCCTGCCTTCAATTTTGTGATCTGTAGACAGCCACATAAACAGGTATGTGTCGAGAAGCTTGTTACACTACGCTGTTAATACTGTAGAAAGTGGTTGTTCGCTGTAGGTTTCCTATCTGCTGTTAGGTGTGTGTGTGTGTTTGTGTCGATATAATCACAGTCCAATGTCATCCATTGTGTGTTGCTGTTGTCAGTGATGTACAGCGAAGTGGAACTGAAAGTAGGTCATACCTTGACAAAGTTAGCCTTCTCGTACAAAGAACAGCTGCCAAACACACGCCTGACTACGGAAAAGAGAGTCAGATACTTTAGCTCTGAATATCTGTGTGTAATTTGATTTTGATTATTCCGTTGGAGGGTTCCACGTATCTACTTTCTGTTTTGGGTCAGGCACAAGTGGAACTGTGTGATGTCATACCACAGAAAAACGGTCATATTTTCATTCGAGCAGTTGCTCATGGGTAACAAATCCTTGAGAAATAAATATTTGTGTGTGTGAAGCGCTCTGCTCCAAGGTTCTTTTGAACAGGGAGATCTAGAGAGAGAGAGAGAGAGAGAGAGAGAGAGAGAGAGAGAGAGAGAGAGAGAGAGAGAGAGAGGTGACAAGGGAAATAATTCATTATTTGAGATCCCTTGACGCACATACTTCTCTCCCTTGAATTGTGGTAAACCTTTTCCCTTATCCCGTTTGGTCTTTCTTTCTTTCTTTATTTGGTGTTTAACGTCGTTTTCAACCATTCAAGGTTATATCGCGACGGGTCCTTTTGGTCTGTCTAGCAGGTTATGTGTGTACACAGATAACTTCGGATGACAATACATTTCCCCTTCTTTCCCTTTTCAACAGGTTGTAAGGGGGAGTATTAACTTTGCTCTTTTTTTCCGAGTCCCCCCCCACCCCCCAACCGCTCACTTTTATCTTTTGTAGTCAATAAAATAAAACTCTTGTAATGTACCACTTTTTTTTTTTTAAATAATAATATTGAAATTGGGAAAAAGATTTATTTTTTTTAGAATTGGTTTGATAATAAAATCTATGTTATTGGCCAGTTGGTTAATGACGATGGACGTTTTTATAATTATATATAACGCGTTTTGTGAAAAGTATCAAATTAAAACGATTTTGTTTACGTATTTAGGATGTGTGGGAGCAATTAAAAGATGTATAACAATGTTTGATATTGTTTGGGAGAATAACCGTATGATTGATGGTATTAAATCCGTGTCAGTCATTTATTCTCAAAAGAAAAGAGCAACATTGCATTATAACAAAATCATAACAGGATGGAAAACGACCAAATTGTTGTAAAAAAATGGGAAGTTGAATTAGAAGGTGAGGTTGATTGGAAATTATGTTTTAAGTATGTAACGAACATTTCTGAAGTGAAACTTAAAATGATTACAAATCAGAGTATTGCATAGGAGTTTGGCAACACATGTGATATTAAAACAGATGGGAGTAGTCGAAGACGTGATGTGTCATTTATGCCGAGATGAGAGAGATGGTATTCAACATTGTTTGTGGATGTGTCATTGTATACGTTCATTTTGGAATGATTTGTTAACTTAAATTATGTTAACAATGATTGTCACAATGTTGAGAACATTTTCTTTTAATGAAAAGTTTATTTTGTTTGGTAATGATCAATATTTTAAAAGTAGTACAGTTTTTGATTTTATAATATTAAAAGCCAATTGTTTTTATTTATAAGTGTAAGTATGCAAAAGTTGTTCCCACACTGGTAGCATTTAAAATAGATTTGAGAAAAGGTATTTGAAGGAAGAATATTTAAGTAAAATTAATTTTGCGTTTAATACATTTGTCTGGAGTGGTACCCATACCACTGATATTGTTAAATGATTGATTGTTTTCTGTTTTTGGTCGAGATCGTGAAGACGATGAATTTGGTGTTGATATTGAGTTTAGGAGATTTGGTTTTGGAGTTAATATGAGGTTGATGTTTTCTAGTTGGTATTTGGACATAAAGCATTCCGCTTGTCTGCATGTCGCTAGTTGACTTGAGCAAGATAAGGATGATTTATATGTTGTTCTTTACTATTTTATAAAATCAAGATTAGGAATTATGCAGAGAACAGTATATCGTTGCTGTTAATATTGTTATATAATTATGTTTATAGAAAGATAAACAAGTCGCGTGAAGCGATATACAAACATTTAGTCAAGCTGTCGGCATCAAAGTAACAGATTAACACCTACAAAACCGCATCGCCGAGACTGTATCAAGATAATCTCGACTAACCACCCCCAAAGACCGAGACGGGTCACGCTCGTCTCTGCGTAGCGTGCAAACGCAGGACTTACTTAAACCATTTTCTGTAATTCTGAGCACATTTTTAAAGTAAACATAACATCTATATATATATACGACTAGTGTCTGTGTGTCTGTGTGTCTGTGTGTGTGTGTGTGTATCTGTCTGTGCGCGATGCACGGCCAAAGTTCTCGATGGATCTGCTTCAAATTTGGTGGGCATATTCAAGTAGACCCGGGACACGACACAACCTGGTCGATATTTCAACACGTGCTCTCAGCGCGCAGCGCGGAACCGATTTTGGTTCCACCTCAGCTATTTTGGTTCCACCTCAGCTTACCCGGGCCCCCATACCGACACACCATAGCCGCTACACCACATCACAACGCCAAAGTTCTCGGTGGATCTTTTTCAAATTTGGACACCGTATTCAGCTACACCCCGGACACAATATCATCGATGAGATATTTCAACACGTGCTCTCAGCGCGCAGCGCTGAACTCATTTTCGTTTTTGGGTTCATTTCACCATTATAAGTAACTCTTCCTTATCTTCTCCAGTGTTTGGCGTTTATCTCCCTTCCTTCGTGTGGCTTTCCCGTTCAGTTCTAAGTTACTACACTGCGCTGTCCACTGCGCTGAGCGTCTTCGGATATTCCCGGCGTTCTGTTACTGTTACCTATTTTTAGAAGGTCAACGCAGTGTACAGAACGTAAATTGGACCCGTAAATTATCCTCACTGTAAAAGTGCAAAGGTCGAATCAATTTATAGCCACGCGAAAAATACACTGTCATCTATCTCTCTATAGATACGGCTTCTCTGTGTTTGTGTGTGTGTGTGTGTAAGTGTGTGTGTCTCTATGTAAGCAACACCTGTGCATTCTTCAGTTCTGTTTGTGATGTGGTCTGGCGGCTTTTGAGTAATTTTAGAGCTTGAGCTAGCCGACGCTGCACTAGATAAGCTAAAAACAGGAGAGCAATATGCAAATTTAAATGAACAACAAAGAGGCCTTCAAGGTTTTATCGAGCAGTGCCTCGGCTTCATGGTTAAGGCCAGACAGATGCAGAGTCCTCTCGACCTGATCGACTCCCTCTCAGCTACATACACACAACTCTCCAACACCAAGGTTGAACGCTTCATTCCGGGCGGCGCCACTCTGGCGCTGGGCGCCCTTGCTGGTGCCAAGCAGTTGTCCGTGACGGATATGAAAGCTGTCAAAACCACTTTTTAACCTATTTTAAATCTGCCCTTTAACTTACCTTCTTTGTGCGTGTTAAAATGGCTGAACAAGGTGAAAGCGGTCACGGATTTATCATATTACAGTGGAACTGTCGCTCTATCAACTCTAACTTCTCTCAGCTATATAATTATATATCAAATCACTCTGCTGACATCTTAGTTATCCAGTCAGTCAAGAGAAAACGCTCCCTACTGCCTTCTATAGATGGTTTTGACTTCCCTCCCATAGTAGAGCAAAAGGGCTCAGGGCAACTCATTCAAACAGCTATTTATCTAAAGTCTTCCTTAAATTACAAACCCTTTGCACCTCTCATCCCTAGTTCAGAAAATCTCAGTACATGTGCTGTTGAAATCGAAATAAAAGGATCCAAAAACCTCAACATAGTTAACATATATTACCCCCACGGGTGTAATAAAAAAGGAACTACCGACTGGCTAAAATCCCTGGATCATAGCAGGGCACACTGGTGCGTGATGGGTGATTTTAATAATCACCACCCTCTGTGGGACTCTGCTAACCCTAGATACAAACATGCCAATAGCAACCTTGCTGACGTCATTTTGGAAACTGACTTTTGTATACTAAACGATGGCTCGGCAACCAGACTTCCAGACAGAGCTGACCATTCCCCATCAGCAATCGATCTCTCCCTTTGCTCAAATGCCATAGTCACTGACATCGACTGGAACGTTTTCCCGGACGCCCTCGGCTCCGATCACTTACCCATTGTTCTTACCTTCCGCCACTTCGCCCCTAATCGCAATAACTCGGAGGTCAGAAAAAAGTACAATTACAAACAGGCAAATTGGGACAGCTTCCGTGCGGAGCTCGAGGGTGTCAGGGAGGAAACTCTCCTTATGGATGACATCGAAGCCTCTTACAATAACATACGTCAATGTATACTCACTGCTGCCAATAATCACATTCCGCTTAAATCAGTAAATCCTAACTGTAAGGCCAAAAGGAATGAGTGGTGGAATGCAGACTGTGATGAAGCCTTGGCAAACAAGCGATATCACATTAGGACATATCTCAGGCACTGCTCAGACGCTAACTTCACGAATATGAAGTCAGCTGAAATACAATTTAACCAGATCACCGCTGAGGCTAAACTTCAAAACTGGGAAAACTTTGTCCACAAAGAAACTAAAGATTACAAAGACTGTGGCAAAATCTGGAAGAAAATCCGCAGATTTAAATGTAGATACAGAACTAAAGAAAAGCCACTACTATCGGGTGATAAAATGACCACAACTGACTCTGAAAAGGCAAACCTATTAGCAGATACCTTTGCCAAAAATAGTCAATCAAAATCCCTAGATACTGAACGACTCAATTATAGGTTAGATCAGGAGAAGGGTTTCACATACCCCCCAGATGACAACCAGTTGCCTATAAACTGCATGTTTAAGGCAAAAGAAGTCCAAAACGCCATCTCTTCTGTGAAAGACCCAAAAAAATCCACAGGTTTAGACCCAATATCATATCACATGATAAAACATCTACCACCTAACTTTGTTAAGTTGCTCACTCAGTTTTTCAATCTATGCTGGTTAAAGGATACTATCCCCGCAGCGTGGTCAGACTCACAAGTTGTAGCAGTATTGAAGAGCGGAAAACCGGGCAATCTACCTGGCAGTTACCGCCCCATATCACTAACCCCCCACCTCAGCAAGATCTTTGAGCGTGTGGTGAACCAGAGGCTGGAGTTCCACCTCAATAAACACAATATCATTCCAACATGCCAGGCAGGTTTTAGGCAAGGTCGTTCGTGTGCGGACCACATTGTGCACGTCACTGAAAAAATCAAAAAGACCCTGGCACATAGTAATAATTCTCTTCTTGGAACCTTCTTTGATATTAAATCTGCGTACGACAGCGTCTGGCATGCTCGTCTACTCCTAAAACTCGGCAGAATCGGTGTCTCTGGCCACATGTACCAATTCATCAAAAACTTCATCAGCAATCGCAAGATGTCTGTCCGAGTGGGCTCTTCGGTGTCCGAAACCCATGCGCTGGACATGGGGGTTCCCCAGGGCAGTATCATCGCGCCAAACTTATTCAGCATCATGCTCTATGACATTACTTCTGTTAAGGTTGACGGTGCCAGTGTACTTCTGTATGCGGACGACCTCGCCTTAATAGACACTAATAGACCACGCCATAACAGAGTTACCAACACTGTTGACTTATCTTCTTACCAATCTAAAATTGACAACCTCTGTCAATATATGTACACCAACGGCTTCCAACTAGCCTCAAATAAAACAGTCTTTCTTGTTGTCTCCCGTAGACAACTGTACAGGAACTGCAGTATAAAGATAGGTTGTGATATTATCAAACCGAGCTCAGAAGTTAAGTTCCTCGGCGTTATCATCGATACCCGACTTAACTGGACCAGTCATATCGAACATCTGATCAATAAGGCCAACAAGGATCTTTATATCATACGCTACCTGGCGTCCCAATCCTGGGCCAGAGGACGTAAGTGTGTCACAGAGGTAGTGCGGGCATTAATTCGCTCCCGCCTCCTTTACGGGTGCGAAGCTTATTTCGCGACGCGCCCGGCGCTCATGAAAAAACTGGCTATTATAGAGTGCAGGGCGCTCAAAATAGCTCTGGGACTCTCCCAACAAGCGAGTAAGAGTCGAGTCTACAGCGAGTGTGGGTGGCTGCCCCTTGTGGATGAGATAAAACTCCGTTCAGCTCAGTATGCTGTCAGAGCCCACGCGGTAGAGAACTCTGCCTGCGAGGTCCTGACTGACTTTTTTCCTCAGCACCAAAATTATGAGGCCAACACCAAACATAGCACTCAACTCTTGGCCAAAACGCTACCCTTATCCGACACAGTAAACCGCATTCTAGCCGATAGCGGGGTGAAGGTCAGTGAGCTGGCCAGGGTCCCCCCGCCCTCCTACCCGCCTTGGCTTGAGGAAACCCCTACTATCATATACGACAGTGAAGATAATACTACCAAAAAGGATAACCCCGTCTACCTAGCTACTGTTACAAAAGAAACCCTAAACTACAAATTCTCGGAGCATTTAAAAGTCTTTACTGACGGATCCAAATTTGCAGACGGCAGCGTTGGCTGCGCCTTTGTGATCCCAGATCTCAAAATCTCAAGGAAATATACTCTTAATAAAGACATCTCCATATTCTCAGCCGAGCTATTTGCCTTGCTCATGGCATGCACTTTTATAAATGACCTCCCAGTCACACCGCGTGCGGTAGTTTTTTGCTCTGACTCGCGCTCTTCATTACAAGCTCTGCATCGAAACACATCAAATCGGGCAGAGCTACAAAGAGAAATCCTCTTTATATGTCACCAGTTAATCTCATCCGGCACATCCGTATCATTTCTCTGGGTCCCCTCTCACGTAGGGGTCCGGGGAAATGAACTGGCGGATGTCGCTGCCAAAGAAGCGGCAGAATCTAGCCCAGCTAACACTAACATCGGCTACTCAGTAACCGAGTTCTACAGTAAAATCCGTAAACTCATTCGAAGTCAGTACGTAACATCTCTGTCCTATCAACCCATTGATATGAACGATCTACACCCCGATCTCCCAACAAACCTCCTCACTATCTTCAGACGCCTCCGTGCCGGCGGCTGCCGCTTCCATATCTTTAACAAGTCCTGCCATTGTGGAGAACCCTATTCATTTCAACACATTTTCGCTCCATGCGCTACAAATAGAATTACCTTTAAAACCTTATATGACCATATGCAGCTCCATGGTCTGAGTCCCCAGGATTATCTGCGCAGTAGCAGTTCTCTAGGCTGGTCACACAGCTTGCTGCTGTGCCGACTGGTCAGGGACTCGGACATGGGGCTGTGGGTATAACTAAGCCCAGATTATCACATCAGCGTGTTTCAGTTTGAGGTCGAGTGGCTCCCGCCATCCCTCCTGATTCCAGCGACTACCTTCTAGACAACATATCCTCACCCAAGGCCCACTAGTCGCCAAACTGTACATATTGTTTTTATTACCACGGCCTTCGTGGCTTACATCTTAATCCTTTTATTTGTAAAAAGTTTTGAGATTTATTGTTCGTGTTCCTCTTACTTGCTCATCTATTTGGTTTTATTGGTGATCCTGAAAGGTTCCACTTTTTAACTCGATTTGAAATAAAAAAAAATAATATTACAAGCCCGTTATTCAAGATATAGAATACAGACTTATAATTCTTACCAAGAAACATCTTAACTACTTTTCATTTTAACAAATTCCACAGAGCATTATCAACTCAACCCCACCCCCTGCCCTCCTCTCCTTATTTTTTGTTTCTTTCTTTCCTCTTTTTGAAAGCGGACAAACACTCAAGTCCTTAATGGCTCAAAACCGTAGGACTTTTAATATTAATTTTAACTGTAATTTTATGTACTGGCCTTCCTTTGAGAAGCCATAACTTGCTCAGTCCTGTTTGAGTGGAGTTCGCCTCCAAAGGTGATTAACACGGTTACATTCGTCGACAAGGATGGGACTCGATATGGTCAGGAATGGCATTATGGCCACTGAATCATTTTCGTGCTGTTCCCATTCCACGAATCTGGGAGGGACCTAAGCTTGGCGGGTCCATAGTTCGGACCCGGCGAAGCCGGCGTACGGCTCTAAGTACTTCTTCCCGGCGAAGCCGGCTACCCGGCGAAGCGGGTATTCATTCTAGTATGTATATATTTGTGGATTCAGGAGAAATTGAGGAATACGATGCAATCATTTATAAATCTGTTAGTGAATAATCGATTTTAAGGACAACTTTAATGAGCAAACTAATTAATTCGTTTTTAAGCCTCCAAGCTGAAATGCAATACCAAAGTCCGGACTTCGTCGAAGATAACCAGACCAACATTTCAACCAATTTGGTTGAAAAATGAGGGCGTGACAGTGCTGCCTCAACTTTCACAAAAACCGGATATGACGTTATCAAAGACATGTATCGAAAACATGAAAAAAACGTCTGGGGATATTATACCCAGGAACTCTCATGTTAAATTTCATGAAGATCGGTCAAGTTGTTTTCTCTGAATCGCTTTACACACATACACAAATACATACATACACACACACACACACACACACACACACACACACACACACACACACACACACACACACACACACACACACACACACACACACACACACACACACACACCACCACCACCACCGCCCTCGTCTCGATTCCCCGTCTATGTTAAAACATTTCGTCAAAACTTGACTAAATGTAAAAAGGAGATGAAGTGTATATTTATATACTTTAGAAATAAACTGAATATGGGCTATTTATGTTTTGTTTTTGTTTTTTGAAGATGCATCTAGCATAGTCTTTTTTGTCTGATGTTGTTGTAATGTTATATATGTACGTACAAGAAGTAAAAGCATGTCACTCCTTTTTCAAGAGGGTGGAGGGTGGAGTATAAACATTGCTTTTTTTCCTAGTCCGCTATCCCACCCCACCTCCCCCACCCCACCCCCCCAACCCAACCGCTCACTGTTATCTTTTGTAGTCAATCAAATAAAATCCTTGTAATGTAAAAAAAAAAAAAAAAAAAAAAAAACGTACATCCTCGAGTTGTACAACGGTCAAAGCAAATCAATCCTGGGTTCTTTCCGCATTAATTCAAGACGTTGATCACAGTATGACAGCATGCGCACACTACACTATGTGTTATTGATCAGTCCGTTCTTGGTGTGTGTGTGTGTGTGTGTGTGTGTGTGTCTGTGTGTTTGTGTGTGTGTGTGTGTGTGTCAGTGTGTTTGTGTGTGTGTGTTTGTGTGTGAATGTGTGTGTGTGTGTTTGTGTGTGTGTGTGTGTATGTTTCCAGAAATCATTATGGCTGCCGCTTTAGCCACCAGTAGCAGTGAGCTGCCAGAATGCCCTGTCTGCCATGACGGCTATAAAGAGCCAAAGATACTGCCGTGTACACACCTAGCGTGCAAAAAGTGCGTCGTGTCGTGGCTGCAGAAGGCAGGGGTCAAGGGAGGCTGTCCGCTCTGCAGGGCCCCCATCCTGCCCTCCACCAGCCGAGGTCAGTGTGACCTTGACACTCTGATCAATGATCTGCCCACTGACCTGGCCACCATGGCTTTGGTGGACAGTCACAAAGTGCTCAGCGGTCAGCATGTCTGCATGCTGTGTGATAACAACATAGCTGCCACGTCATTCTGCTTGCAGTGTGACGTCAAGATCTGCAACGCTTGCATCAAGGTTCACAAGAATATACCCTTAACCAGGAAACACGTCATTGAAGATTTAAACAAACTCAGCCCGCAGCGGTTGGCTGAGATAAACCGTGCAACATGTAACGTGCACGACGATAGGCCGGCCGAGCTGTATTGCTCCACCCACCAGGAGCTCATTTGCATGCTGTGCGACTCGACCAATCACCGCAGCTGTGCCGAGGTGAAGGCCATCCCAGACGTGGCGACAGAGAAGAGAAGAGAACTGGAACAACAGGCACAGAGACTGAGGGACAGGGCGACAGCATTGGCAACGGAGGTTGGTGTAAACCCTTAATGTTAATGCTGTTGTCTTATCAGACTTTTACCTCTCAATGTTTCTTTCTATCCGTGTGCTTCATTTGTTAAAGTGTACCATGAAAGCAGATTTAAATCGTTTCTGACTGAATTTACATGACGTTATGAGTCTCATTGGATGATACAAATCAGGGGGAAATGGATGGTATGATGAATGCATTATGCATGCTTCAATGATTTATCTTGACGTAAAAACAAACAGACTTAAATCCTATCTGACTGAATTCGCATGACTTTTTGGATGGATGATAAAAATCGGGGGGAAATGGATGGTATGGTGAATGCATATCTTGTTGCATGCTTAAATGATTTGTCTGGACGTTAAAAAAACAAATTGTCGTAACTACATGTGTAAGGATTTAACGATTTTTCAGGGGGAAATTCGTTTTCTTCTTCTTCTTCTTCTTCGTCGTTCGCTCAGAAAATTCGACATTTTAAAAACGAAATTTAGAAGTCCACTTCACAGAGTGATCAGTGTTCCTGTGTTTTAGATCCAAGAGGTCACGGACACTTTCAAGACCATGCGTAAAAAGGCCAATGTCATATTCGATGACCTTGAGCAGTGCTTGAAGAAGCGACGTCAGGAGGTCAACACGCTCATACAGGCTGAGGAAGACGCCGCCATGACGTCACTGGCGGAGCTGGAGAAATGGCGGGCGGCCTTAGTACTGAACGCAGCCAGCGTAGGACATGTGGTGCAGTCAGCGTCTGGAGGGTCTCTGCTGGGGATGATGAAAGGTCTGACGTCACGCCTCGACGACCTTGAGTCACAGACCGGAACGACACGCAAGATGGAGGTCAAAGATATGACCTTCGACCTCCAGAAACTGGATCAGCTGAGGGCTGACATTGCCTCTCTGGTGGGTACGTCACATTTTCTTGACACCTTTCCTGACCACAAGTGTTGGTTGTTTGTTGTTGTTTCTTGTCTCCAGAACACAGAGGGTCATGTGAGACTGATTCAGCATCCATCTTATTCTCTGTTTTGTTCTCGGCCTACTCTCTGAAAGGTGTTGACATTGAATCCAATTAATAGAAAGAAGTAGAAGGTTCCTATTATAGGGAGTTGGCGAACATGTTGCTTACATACCGATGAGTAATCAACATAAATTTAGTGTTGGACAGGAAGGACAAAAAAAAGATGATACATGGTACACCTGTGTGGTGGTGTCATCTCACGCTCTTCAGTTGTCTGTCTGTGTCTGGGACGAGGCGTTATTCTGTCACACACTGTTCAGTTGTCTGTCTGTGTCTGGGACGAGGCGTTATTCTGTCACACACTGTTCAGTTGTCTGTCTGTGTCTGGGACAAGGCGTTATTCTGTCACACACTGTTCAGTTGTCTGTCTGTGTCTGGGACGAGGCGTTATTCTGTCACACACTGTTCAGTTGTCTGTCTGTGTCTGGGACGAGGCGTTATTCTGTCACACACTGTTCAGTTGTCTGTCTGTGTCTGGGACGAGGCGTTATTCTGTCACACACTGTTCAGTTGTCTGTCTGTGTCTGGGACGAGGCGTTATTCTGTCACACACTTTTCAGTTGTCTGTCTGTGTCTGGGACGAGGTGTTATTCTGTCACACACTGTTCAGTTGTCTGTCTGTGTCTGGGACGAGGCGTTATTCTGTCACACACTGTTCAGTTGTCTGTCTGTGTCTGGGACGAGGCGTTATTCTGTCACACACTGCTTGTAGAGGGACACATTTATTCAAGGACATAATTATTACGAAAGATGCAATGAGGGGTCAGTTCTTAGTCTCTCATGGCGTGAAACAATACATTGCAATACCTGGTGACAGGCACCTCTAAGATGAAACAACTTATTACCGTATCATAATTAACTTGACTTTAACTAATTGCTAGATCAAATTCTAAAATGCTGACTTCATTTAACAAGTCATCCAAACGGGTGTGCGACAAATGGTCGAGGTTTACAATGTCGAGGCACAAAAGGTCGAGGACATTTAGTCAAGAGTCAAAAGGTCGACCTTTTGATCCTCGACCGTTTGGTTCTCAACCCATCCAACACTCTTCAAGATCTAAAGTCTGTCTACAGGTCAGATGACAAAGCCCGCCACAACACAGCCACCACCAGCCACATCTACAGCGACATCAGCGACAACACCGCGGACTGCAGACAAACCCAGAAAGGCGGCGCTGGCCAAAGTACTGAGAGTAGGGGACCGGGTCAAACCGGCACCGGAATGGCTTTCTGTCATGGGCTCTAAGGTAAGACTGCGTGTCCCTCTCCTGTCTGACAGTTTTCACCATCCCTGTCACTCAGTCGGAGTTGTCACTAAAAGGAAGCTGATACTATGCATATGCTGGTTCTGCTTTTACTCGAGATGCAACACAAATGAAATGTTGTGTTATAAACTTGATTCAGAAATAAAGTTAAATGAACTGAAGTGGAATACATTCACACACGCACGCATGCAAATACGCAATCAAAGAAATTCACACAAACTGGATGAAACTATGCTGATACCGTAAATCCCTAGCAAACGCCCACCCCCCCCCCCCCCTCCGCACAGATTTCGGGTAAAAGTAGGGGGTGGGCGTTTGCTAGGTATACACCCCTTTGCAAGCTAACGTGTCATCACATTTTCACGAGAGAAAAAGTGATACAACCATGTGATTTATGCAATTCTAATGAGAAATAAACACACCGTTTGTTTACACAAATAAAGATCAATGTTCTTTGAAAAAGGCAAATGCTTGTCAACGAGAGAAGTGTAAAACACTCAAAAAAAGACGTCACTGGACGACGTCACTGTAGGACATAACGTTATTTTATCCAACCCCCCCCCCCACCCCCCACCCCCCCAAAAAAGGCGAACCATCGAACAGTGTGCACAAATCGTAGATAAAGAAGCCGACTGTCTTAAAAGAAATACTTTTTTTTAATAAACCCAGGGTGGGCGTTTGCTAGGTAGTGACCCCTCTGCACACCTTTTGGCCAAAAGTGGGGGGTGGGCGTTTGCTAGATACTGGGTATATTGCCAATTTATTTTGGTTGTATAGTATTGTTGTATTTGTCCGCTCAATTTGTATACATATATTAACTGTCTGATTTGTTACCTTTTTTTGTTCAAATTATATCTTTGTTTCAAAGCACTCTGGGCCCAAAACAATAAAATACTTGACTTGACTTGACTTGGGTGTTTGCTAGGGATTTTACCGTACTTATTTTCTCGGCGTTTGTTGCACACACACACACAAACACACGTACACACACACACATACGCACGCACTCACTCACACACACACACACACACTTAACACACAAAACACACACACACACACACACACACACACACACACACACACACAAAGCAGTGACCAGTGTGTACTGTGTGCAGGACAAGAAAGGCACAGTGACGGCCTTTCCGTCAAAACGAGCAGCACAGTGGGGCTTTGATCCACAAGGCACGGTGGACGTGCAGTGGGATGGTGGAGATGAAGTCTGGTACTGTATGGGATTTTATGGCCTGTATCAGCTGGACCTGCTGTGATTCGTCACCCCCACCTCTCCCCGTGCACTGTATTGTACTGATTGTAGTATCTCAGTATCCTTCTGCATGTAGTGAATAAAGTGTGTGTGTGTATTTGTTTATGTGTGTGTGTTTGTGTGTGTGTGTGTGTGTGTGTGTGTGTGTGTGTGTGTGGGTGAGTGGGTGCATGGGTGTTTGTGTGTGTATGTGTGTTTCTGTGTGTGTGTGTGTGTGTGTATGTGCGTGTATGTGTATGTGTGTGTGTGTGTGTGTTATGTATGTGTGTGTGTGTGTGTGTTATTTTGTTTGAACTTGTTGACATGTCGTGCCGATGTGTAACCCAAAGTCATAGTTGTAATATGACTTGGGCATCTGTAGATTTCAATACTTGTTAAAACGAGACAGTTTGTTTAAACAATTGTTTGAACTTTATCTGCAGTTATTAGTTGTCACAGCTGATTTGGTTGATGTCGTTGATCATGCATGTTGTTTCGTGTCGAGTTTTTGGTTCGTATCTTATCTTTTCATCGCCATATCTTTTTTACCACAACCACAAATACACAACCTTCCGATGTGTGAAATGTTAACCCAAAGCAATACTAGCGTTTGTACTGTACATGTTATGCAAAAATGATTCATATTGAGCGTATTAGCTTTAATTAACATTCAGCCAAAATTAAATTTGAACAAAATTCACAACTGGCCCATATTAGGAGCCTGGACGTCTAATATGGACCTGTAAAATGGTCTTGGCGAATCATTGTGAAACGCCCCCTGTACTCCAAAATAAAATAATACATCTCAGTGTACGTGTCAGATTGATTTAAATGCATCAGAGTGTTTTTGTTTCGCTTCGATGAGAAGATTCTTTGAAGCACAACTTAAAAGTAAAGAAACATCAAAAACAGAGAGAAAATAAATGAAACTATCAACTTTCACGTGAAGAAGACTGTTTGATATCTTTTTGTGGAAAGCGTGATGGCTAGTGTCAAGGAATATGTATGGTGTTCAGGAGACCTGTAAATTAACAGAGTGATCAATGAAGACCGGTATTCCATATGGTGTTCAGGAGACCTGTAATTTAACAGAGTAATCAATGAAGACCGGTATTCCGTGTTTTCCGATCTTTGAGTTGTACTTGTGCTGAGTGAGTACAGTAGCTAGTGATTCTACTAGTGAGTACAGTAGCTAGTGATTCTACTAGTGAGTACAGTAGCTAGTGATTCTACTAGTGAGTACAGTAGCTAGTGATTCTACTAGTGAGTACAGTAGCTAGTGATTCTACTAGTGAGTACAGTAGCTAGTGATTCTACTAGTGAGTACAGTAGCTAGTGATTCTACTAGTGAGTACAGTAGCTAGTGATTCTACTAGTGAGTACAGTAGCTAGTGATTCTACTAGTGAGTACAGTAGCTAGTGATTCTACTAGTGAGTACAGTAGCTAGTGATTCTACTAGTGAGTACAGTAGCTAGTGATTCTACTAGTGAGTAAAGTAGCTAGTGATTCTACTAGTGAGTACAGTAGCTAGTGATTCTCTTTCATACCCTTGGTGTTGTTGTTTCATGTTGTTTCTGCATTCTGTTCTTTTATTCAATAGCGAAATCCTCGAAGTTTGGTTTTGTTTACAAAGTGTCCGTGGCCGTATGAGTGCGTGACGTCATCGCCCAGTGTGTCTGTGAGCGATAGTGTGTGTCTCAGTGTGTCTCAGTGTGTAAATGAGTGTGTGAATGATGCAACCCGCGTGCACAGGGGTACGATGCAGGTCTGCCAGTATGCATGACTGAAACCAGTCTTTCTCCACTTGAGATGTTGCTCTTATTTTTTGTTTGCGCTGGAAAGACGGGACCAACACGGCTAAAATGTAATAATGGCAATCTTAGCTGCTGTTGTGGCAACGTTTGTGGGTTAACAGCTCGGTCTGTGCACAAAACCTAGACCGTTTTAAGCGTCACATTTACTCGTAGAGTGAACGCTGCCAGAAGTGTAAAGGTAAAGGTAAAGGTATTCCCATAACCATCTGATCGTAGGGGAGAGAGATGTTAGAGATGTCAACTTTTCTGGGGTCAGCTTTATGAAGGCGGTGCCAATCTGGGTCCAGCTTTATGAGGGCAGTGCCCATCTGGGGCCAGCTTTATGAGGGCGGTGCCCATCTGGGGCCAGCTTTATGAGGGTGGTGCCCATCTGGGGCCAGCTTTATGAGAGCGGTGCCCATCTAGGGCCAGCTTTATGAGGGCGGTGCCCATCTGGGGTCAGTTTTATGAGGGTGGTGCCTGTCTCCTCTCCCTCGCTGCCTTTACCTTCCCCGCCCCGTCAGGTACACATTTCCAGCTGGGAGGACTAGAGAGAAAAAATCGGGTATTTGTTTTTGCCCCGAGTGGGGAACGAACCACGACCTCCAGCGTGAGAGGCGAGCGCTCAAACCACTGCGCCACTCCGAGTGAACAAAAGTGTAAAATCCAAACGGTATTGTCTGGTTTTATTTTCCGCCCGCAGCTGCTTTGACCGGTGCAAGCTATTCAGAGAGGGTGAATGTGGCGAATTAAATTAGTTTGAGCACTCTAGCACCGTTAGTTATGTCAGCATATTAGGAGCCAATCCATACTAGGGGCCCTTCCTTTACTTCATCCGTCGACGTCTTGTGTGTCTTTGGTGTGACCCTGTCATTGGTGTGACCCTGTCATTGGTGTGACCCTGTCATTGGTGTGACCCTGTCATTGGTGTGACCCTGTCATTGGTGTGACCCTGTCATTGGTGTGACCCTGTCATTGGTGTGACCCTGTCATTGGTGTGACCCTGTCATTGGTGTGACCCTGTCATTGGTGTGACCCTGTCATTGGTGTGACCCTGTCATTGGAATAACATAGAAGAAAAACAAAACACAAAACTGGTTGTTGTTTGTTCAAAGATCAAATGACAGTTTCAAAGCACACGTTGGTTACTGACTTATTTTGTTTCAGAAGTTAATGAAAATGCAAGCCTACGTCTGAACATATGGGCCTTTAAAAGTGATGTCACTGACTTTGTTCTTGCCCAATTGCAAACTTTTAAACGTCGGCCCGGTCTCGGTTCAAAGAACATAACAAATTATCGTTTTAGTTTGCAGTTAACTCGCAACGAGGAAATTACAACTTTAGATTAATTTATTTGACACGTCGAGACGGAAGATCTGGTCCCTTTTTTCATTTGTTACATGTTGGCGACACGCCAGGCAAGCTTTTTTGCCAGAAGGTTTCAGTGGAGTGTGCATTTAACTGCGACAGTTCTATTCTGGTCACCAAAGGCAAAACCATATATAGAAGAAGGGTTTGTCTAGAATCAATTAAGGGACATAACCCAATACTGTAGTAATATTACAGAAGGAAATTTGCAGCGAGCGAACCTTTATGGACAGAGAAGCTTAAAAAGAATAAGAAAAACATACTTAGGCCCTGAGTAATACCGAATAAACAACGGAGAAGGTCTTTGTTTTCTCTTGTTTGCAATAGGAAGTCGCGAATTACAGGCCGAAGCATTGTCGTTTGCACAGCAACTGTCGTCCCGTCTAAATTTTAAAAAACCATTTAGGGAGTATGGCCAATCGATAATGTTTATCTAAAAGAAACGGGTCGACAGTTGCTGAACTGATTACCATCAAAGAAACTACAATGGGAAGAAGGATAACTTCCTCATTGGGCATGCTTAGAAATGAGAATGGCTAAATATGAGTTATTCCCCTTTGCTGCATGCTGACCAGACTGTCTCCTGCTTTGTTATGACTAGTACAGTCGATCTTTCTCATGTTGTGACTTGCTTTATTTTCACATTTTCGGTATTTAAAACAGCAAACACACACACACACACACACACACACACACACACACACACACACACACACACACACACACACACACACATACACTGAAGAAGTTTCCATTCTGATTCGGTTATTTTATTTGGTGCTATATGTTTGCTTCACATTGTTTCTTTTTTTTACATTGCTTGAGGTATCCCCATTCGCTAAACACATCCATAATGCATGCATGGCTCATTCGAAAGAGGGCAACTGAACAACTGATGCCCAATAGCAATAAATACTGAACAACTGAACAATAAATAGCAATAAAATGATGACAGTGCCAAGTTTTTAAGTACAAAGTGAAATCATGTGACTGGACAAAGGCACAATTACAAAATACAAATAAAAAAATCGTGGCCCATTTTAAATTAAGTTCTCAGCTCATGGGGCAGCATAAGATGACCCTAGAAACCGAAATTAGGAGACCTCCCGCCCCCAGGGCAGACTACAAAAAAAAAAGGGGGGGGGGGGGTAATTTGTGAAAAAGTATAAAAGGAATCAAAAACTGTATACATGTATTTAGTTAATACCCCAAAAAGTTGTATAGTATATATACAATGTCAGACCCTAAAGAAAGTTTGTTAGTCATTGCTTAGGCAAAACAAAGCAAAATAGTCTGTTTACGGTATCCCGACCAACCCTATTATTTTTTCCCCGCCAACCCTAGACCTTTTTTTTGGCATTTGGAGAAAAAGAAAAAGAAAAAAAATCAATTTTGTTCCTGTTTTTTTGCAAAATAATTTAAAAAGATGGTTATAAAAAAAAAATTAAGAAAAGCCGACCTACCGACCCTCTTTTTGTGTGCCTATGTTACTGTAAACAGACCAAAAGGTACATCAAAAACAACACACCAGGGATGCTACTCTCCCCTTAAAAATAGCCATGGGTCATAGGTGTGACGTTTGAATCTTTTAGCTAAATAAAACCATAGGCAATTGATCGGAAATATCAGGAAAAATCTTACAAGTTTATTATTTGTTTGCTTGGACCAATCCTCTTGCCGAAGTGTTTTACAGTAAAAATTGATTTTACGTCAAAAGTATCACACAGGAATATCGAATGTTGAGGTAAGGCTGGGATAGCCAAGTTCAAGAATAACGGAAGGTGACTGTTGAATCTTTTTGAAAATGTATAAAAATATAGATGGTAGGCAATTCAAAATTAAAAAAAGGACTCTCGGAGCATGGACTTTTGAGTCAAAAATTAAAGAAGGCTCTATGAGCCGAAGTACATGTTTTGTCTCTTTTTTTTTATTTTGAATTCCCTACGATCTATATTTTGATACAATTTTGGACCCTCTTTGTACGGAGAGAGTTGGCAATTGTTAATCACATTCTCTCATCTCATCGACTCTCCTTCGGCTCCTTGGTAACATGCGTTCCGTCTCTGCCAGGAATGGACACAGCAGCAGATAACCGGTAAATATGTAACAGGGTATTACAAAGTCTTTCTTGGGAGGCTAGGCTAATTTACTCGCTCGTTTTACACGGGGTTCCATCGTTTTCTTTTCTAATCGGAAAACCTTGCTCCTCAGTTTGTTGACCTTCTGCCGAAGTTCCGCTTCACGAGGGGATGGGGAGGATGACGACTTTGATGCTTTACATCCTATGTCCTCCAGGATCGCCTGAATGTCATCTAAAAAAGAAAACACACACACAAAACACACATAAAATAACATAACCATAACAAGTTACAACCTGGAAGAAATTAAAACATGTGTAATTCAATCACAAAATGAAAATAAACAATAGCGTAGGAAGGCAGGCCAGAAATGAAGTGTATTAGCAACTATGGATTCGATGTGGAACAATGATGGAATTGACCTTGTTTGGTACTGAATGGGTGAGGCCATTAGAACTGTACCCACGGAATACGCGCTATATAAGCTTTATATTGATTGATTGATTGATTGATTAGGACAACAGTACCAGGTAAACTCCTCACACACCATGCCTCTTTCTTTCTTTCTTTATTTGGTGTTTAACGTCGTTTTCAACCACGAAGCTTATATCGCGACGGGGAAAGGGGGGGGGGGGGAGATGGGAATAGAGCCACTTAATTGTTTCTTGTCAAACCATGCCTCTAACAGGATATGTTTCCCATCTTTACGTGTGGGAACTACAGGTACAATTTCATCCATCCATGCATCCGCCCTATACAGCTTCTTCTTCTGCGTTCGTGGGCTGAAACTCCCACGTGCACTCATTTATTTGCACAAGTGGAATTTTATGTGTATGACCGTTTTTACCCCGCCATTTAGGCAGCCATACGCCGCTTTCGGAGGAAGCATGCGGGGTATTTTTGTGTTTCTAAAACCCACCGAACTCTGACATGGATTACAGGATCTTTTTCGTGCGTATTTGGTCTTGTGCTTGCGTGTACACATGAAGGGGGATAAGTCACTAGCAGGTCTGCACATAAGTTGACCTGGGAGATCGGAAACATCTCCACACTTAACCCACCAGGCGGCCGCGACCGGGATTCGAACCCTCGACCTTCCGAGTTAATAGACCGACGTCTTACCACCCCGCCCCAGCGCCCGTCACCCTATACAGCGATTATCAACTATGTAATGGATGGGTTTAAACATTTTTTGATGTCAGGGTGTTCTTCATGGTTAAAAATCTCTTACCTGGTTGAACAATTTGTGTATCAGGCGACAGGTCGGTGCTGGCTTCATTTGTAGCTACCCTTTGCGATGGTGGCTTCCTCCCACTAGCAACCTGCAAATTGCACAGCTCTTTAACTGACAAACTCACAACCAACACCCAGTCACAATGAAACATTTATCCCAATTTCATGGCATTGGTCTTAGGCCACACACAAAAAGTGTATGTTTCTGGTAAGGCAAAACAAAAAATAATCTGTTTACGGTATCCGGACCGACCCTATTTTTTTCCCACCGGCCCTAGACTTTTTGGGGGCATTAAAAAATAAAATTAAAATATTCAGATGGCTAAAATACAAAACTAAAAAGCCGACCTACCGACGCTATTTTTGGGGGGCCTATGTTACCTTAAACAGACTTTTTTGTGACCTAACATGACTAAAGGTGGAGATTTTTTTTCTAACCTTTTTTTTTAAAACCATCTTTTAAACTATTTTGTTGAAAAACAGGAAAACAATTGATTTTCGAATACCCCTTTTATTTTTGAAAATGCAAAAAAAAAAAAAAAATGTCTAGGGTCGTCGGGAAAACATAGGTAGGGTCAGGTGACCAGAAACATACAACTTTTTTGTTGTTGACGCCGACCCTATACCTTTTTTGCCATTTGGGGCTGTTTTTTTGCAAAATAAGTTCATCATATCATCATAATCAGGACGTCGATCCAAAATAAGTAACTTTTTTTTGTTGGCCTTATCATTTTTTTGCGCTAAATGCAAACAGGCATTATTTGATGGGAACAATGCTGTTGTTTTCAATTCTTACATCAGCCTCAAACTTGTCATTACTCAACCTGCATTTAATAGTGTGCTTCTTTGGTTTGCAAAAACCTAAAACCAATAAATAAATAACCTTCGGTGGTGGATTGGGCACTGCAAACAATGTCGGGACAGCATTCCACACAAGTGATCCTCTCTGCAGGATTGTTTTACTGGTTGGCCTCAAAG
>NC_090253.1:54302744-54315244 GCF_037325665.1 Littorina saxatilis | reverse complement strand
TTAGGCATTGCCTAAAACCTTTATCCCTTTGTATTAAAGTTTTGAATCTGAATCTGAATCTCTCTCTCTCTCTCTCTCTCTCTCTTTTTACATTTAGTCAAGTTTTGTTTGTGCCGGTGTGCGTGCGCGTGTGTAGAGCGATTCAGAGTAAACTACTGGACCGATCTTTATGAAATTTGACATGCGAGTTCCTGGGTATGATATCCCCGGATTTTTTTATATTTTTTTCGATAAATGTCTTTGATGACGTCATAACCGGCTTTTTGTAAAAGTTGAAGCGGCACTGTCACACCCTCATTTTTGAATCAAATTGATTGAAATTTTGGCCAAGCAATCTTCGACAAAGGTCGGACTTCGGTTTTGTATTTAAGCTTGGTGGCTTAAAAATGTATTAATGACTTTGGTCATTACAAATCTGAAAATTGTAAATAATTGTTTTTTTATAAAACGATCCAAATTTACGTTCATCTTATTCTTCATTTTTTTCTGATTCCAAAAACATATAAATATGTTATATTCGGATTAAAAACAAGCTCTCAAAATTAAAAATATAAAAAATTCTGATCAAAATCAAATTTCCGAAATCGATTAAAAAACAATTTCATCTTATTCCTTGTCGGTTCCTGATTCCAAAAACATATAGATATGATATGTTTGGATTAAAAACACGCTCAGAAAGTTAAAACGAAGAGAGGTACAGAAAAGCGTGCTATGCAGCACAGCGAAACCATCACCGCGCTAAACAGTCTCGTCAGTTTCACTTGGTTTTGCGCGAGCGGCGGACTACGGTCACTGTGAAAAAATGCAGTGCGTTCAGTTTCATTCTGTGAGTTCCACAGCTTGACTAAAATGTAGTAATTTCGCCTTACGCGACTTGTTTTTTTGTTTTTTTTTAAATTGGAGAAAACCGGTTTCTTTTTTTGTTGGTTTTTTTTGTGTGGTTTGCATGGTTGTTTATACAAAAAGCAATTGAGGAGCCGTAGATGGTTACTTTTTTTTTCTCCTTTTTTTTTCTTTTTTTGTTTTTCTTATTCTCGTCCATCCGCTCCCTCCCACCCCCCTCATAATATTCACAAACGTCATATATCACTTCACCTCATCTCGACTTATACATTACTCACAATCTTCTAATGTACATTTTATTTTCCAATAATGATACTATTCAAATCGTATCTATCACCATACTAATATTTACTAATACACATTTTTGCAATCAAAATAATGTGATTAAGTACCTTATTATTTTGGCATATATTACTAGGTTGATAACCAAACAAGACATCGTGTTCTGAGAGGTGCACATTTGATCCTGTATTTCTAAAAATATAATGGACAACATTTTCCCAAAAGCTCGCCAACTTCTCACATTGACAAAAAAAGTTTTCAACATGATCAATGTGTTTACAAAATGTACATAATTTTGTTTCTCTAATTTTCATTTTATTTAATAATATATTCGTGGGATAAATATTGTGTATTATTCCCCCCTCTGCTTCTTTACCTCTGTAAACTTGTAGAGCTAGTTATTTTTCGATAATGACCCAGCAACCAAACAAATAACGAGCCAGCAACAGCCTGAATCCTCGATAGTGCAATGGGTTGAGAAGCTGTTCTGTTTCGGTACTACTTTTGCGACTGAAAAGTTTCGAACGCTCTATACGTACGAAGTATACATCTCTGGAGCAAACA
This sequence comes from Littorina saxatilis, assembly GCF_037325665.1. NCBI lineage: Eukaryota > Metazoa > Mollusca > Gastropoda > Littorinimorpha > Littorinidae > Littorina > Littorina saxatilis. Next base: position 54,313,555 of record NC_090253.1, on the reverse strand, counting down.
ATACACACATACCGCATTTAAATTAACAACTACAGGCCTGAACACATGAATCTCCATATAAAATCCATGAGTTCGGTTGTTTTCTGAATCTAGATCTGCAGTGCACAAACCGTTCATCACAAGCAAATTCCCAAGGCAAGTAACTCATACTCTGGCGACAAGAGTAGTTCCCCTTCTTTTAACGCAGTTTCTTCGACAACACTGACTGCAATCCGACGGTCAGTTTTCAACAATATTTCATTTTATAAACAGATCACACGCAACCAAATGCACACATCTCATCAATTTAAACAACATAAAGCGGTTTCATACACTATTTTCCCAAGAAAACTGAACTTCATACAGTAATTAACGTTGGAACACTGGTGCAAAAGTTCGTCTGCTAGTCCCATTTGACGAAAGAACATTTACTAAGCGATATTAAAACATAAACAGAACACACAATATCTGCCTTTACCGCCACAGCAGAATAACAGCATATCTGTGTACTTGATTTTAGTCCAAAACAGGGAAACTGAAAAGAAGTGTTAACAGAATGGAATGATTTGCACGGAACTATACAACCGCGCATTAATCGATCGCCTGCGCAGGTTTACTGGTTGAGTGATTCGGATTCGATCAAACTTTCGCACAAAAACTCCTGTTTTTTTGGAATAACTGAAGAAAGGAGGAATAAAGAGGTTACACACCTCGTCTCAGTGATTATTAAAAATAATGGTCTCAGTTCGCGGTCATGAAAAAGCTCGCTGAAGCTCGCATTTTTCATGATCCGCTAACTTCGACCATTATTTTTAATAATCACTGAGACTCGGCATGTAACCTCTACATATTTTTCATTGTAACAATCGCAATCTTTCTTCTTTTGTACATTTGCTTGCTAACAGCCAATGACTGTGATCTAGTTTAACCTGATATTTATGTAACCAAAATGTAGCAGCGCAAGGCTCGCTCGCTTTAGACTGGACTATCAGCATGCGAATCTTTCTCGCGGAGGGGTTAATGATCACAGGGTTCCGTGTGTCAAGGTCATTATTGTGTTCGCCTGCTCGCGGGCTGGCTGTGTTTTTGCGAAGTGCAAGCGCTCGCACAGCAGTCTTCACTGCGCGGTACTAAAAAAATCTAGAGGGACTGTATCCTTTCTTTGTGCACAGTTGGTTAAAAGGAATCATATCTCCGTTAACCCAAATATCTTTCACCATATCTAAATGCGCTTCTATCCATTTTTTTTAAATATAAGCTTTTATTTTTATAAACCACTTTTATATTGTTCCACAAACATTGATCGCCAAAGCGATCTTCTCTCTCATAAATCAATGCTTTATTATGGATTCATTTTAAGAGAACTTCTGTCAAAAAGTTTGATCGAATGCATTCAATACCTTGGTTTTAGTAGTGTTGTGGCTTTAAAACAAAGTAAATTTCTTCCCAATACCTGATAAAGACTTAACGGAATCGTTGTCCACGGTTCATGTTTTTGTTGTTGAAGTTTTGCTGCCCATGTCAGTAAAAAAGAAGTCTGCATATCGTGGACGTTTATCATGTTAATACCACCTTCTTCCACCACATTACACAATACATTTCGTTTAACTTTTTCAAAGGCTTTTGTATTTGAATACTTCATTTTCCAGAGAAACCTGAACAAAATAGTATTCAACTTATCGAGAACTTTAACAGGGGCAAGAAGCGCCTGCATAACGTAAACAAATTGTGAAACTAAGAAGGACTTAATAATACATAATTTGCCGCTTATACTTAAATTTCTTCTTGACCATCTGCAAATGATTTGTTCAACTTTTTCAAGTCTTTTTGGACCAATTTTCCATAATTTCAGAGGCCGGGATGTCATTTTTAAAACTGACTAATTCCCATGATTTTAACCTGGGTATTCCATTTAATATCGCAATATTTCTCTTGACAGTTTTTACGCGATCCCTACCACATTGCTTCCGTTTCACTTTTATTTAATTTTAAGCGAGATATATTGGAAAAATCATCAATAATTTTCAAAACCGTTTCCATGTCGTTTTTATCTTGAAGTAAAACAGTTATGTCATCGGCGTACATAGCCAGTTTCAAGATACGCGATGTTTGTTCTGCAAAACCTACATCTGGTAAGGCAAATCCTTTAATATTGGGGTGACTTCGGATTTGTATTGCTAATAATTCTACACTTATTTCTTCCGAAATCCAACCCATATAATTTATGCAGCTCGTGGTGTTTGTCATTAAACCAATATGTAATGCTATTTGAGACCGTGGAAGAGCCAGGTTGGTTATTGCCCTTTTAACTTCTCTTAAAACTTTAATCCATTTAACAAATTTTTCGCCAAAACCAAATTTTTTAAAGGACCAAACCACATAGTCTTTTGAGATGGAATCGTAGGCTCGGGCGTAGTCAAGGGCAAGTAATATACCTGCTTGATTTCTTTCATTAGCGTAATTAATGACATCATCAATTAATCTAATCAAGTTACTTGCCTTTCTTCCCTTAATACATCCTGTCTGATCTTCTGACACGAGGTCAGAAATAACACCAGATGCGCGCTGCAATAAACATGTTGCCAGCATTTTATAATCTGTATTGGTTACAGATATAGGGTTTCCAATTCTCTCTCGGCAAATCTTTATCCTTATGGATCAACGTGATAACTGCTCTTTTCTGAGTATCTGACAATTCACCGACTCTAAATGCACTTTGAAGGGAATTAACCACCATCATTTTTACTTTAGGCCAACATTTTTTCATGAAACTTGTAGTCAATCCGTCTAAACCTGGTGACGAACCATTTTTTAATAAAGACAGCGCCCTGCCGATTTCTAACACGGTAAAATCAGTTTCCAAACCATATTTTCGTTCGTCATTTAACTGAGGAATATTTAAATTAAGAACTTTACTTTCAGCATCCTCCTCAACAAAATTCCCATTTTTATCAAACACGTTATTGTAAAATCTCACTTGCTCCTGTAAAATTCCTTTTTGCGTCGTTATTGAGAGCCATTTTCATCTATTAATCTGTCCATAAATTTTCAATCAGCTTTCACTTTTTCCATATTTAAAAAATATAATATCACTTCACATGCACAATTCTATATAACATATTACAACCAAACACAATAGCAAATAAGCAAAAAAAACTCAGAACATGGTTTGAAAGGGTAGCTTTATTGGTCTTTTTTTCGAACGAATGTAAGGATCACTATATCCCGCCAAACCGCAACACGGTGGCCTAGTGGTAAGGCGTCCGCCCAGTGAGCGGGAGGTCGTGGGTTCGAACCCCGGCGCGGCCGGGTCATACCTAAGACTTTAAAATTGGCAATCTAGTGGCTGCTCCGCCTGGCGTCTGGCATTATGGGGTTAGTGCTAGGACTGGTTGGTCCGGTGTCAGAATAATGTGACTGGGTGAGACATGAAGCCTGTGCTGCGACTTCTGTCTTGTGTGTGGCGCACGTTAAATGTCAAAGCAGCACCGCCCTGATATGGCCCTTCGTGGTCGGCTGGGCGTTAAGCAAACAAACAAACAAACAAACAAAATATATCTCGCCAACTAGAGTTATTACGGCTTGTTGATTTTGCCAATACAAAAGTCATTTTTTCTCACTTCATTGGTGCAAACAGTGTAATATTGTGTTGTAAATTCTATTGTTATGCGATTGTTGTTATATTTGTAAGCATAAGAGAGAGAGAGAGAGAGAGAGAGAGAGAGAGAGAGAGAGAGAGAGAGAGAGAGAGAGAGAGAGAGAGAGAGAGAGAGAGAGAGAGAGAGAGAGATAGATTTTTCACTCCATCAAAGTATCTCCTTTTGAATGCTAAATATAAGTCAGGGAATACGTCTAAAAATGACCTCCAAATTCCAGGAAATATGTATATTACCTGGATATTTTAGGGAATATATATATATTCATTGAGTGAAACAGGGAATACGTATAAATCAAATCTCTTATATTATTAAAAGCTGCATCAAAAGGTGTGCAACATTGATATCGGGACTACACAAAATAGAATGTTTATATAATGGGTGGTGGTGGATAATGCTGTCTGGATTAAAATATAAAAAGAGGTAAACAGGTGGCGAACTGTTAAGTTTCACTGACGGTTTAGTCTTCAGTGACAATGCAAATAACAAATCAGAGGTGATTCTTGCTAAACATCAAGCTTTTATTTATTCGTATGAATTTAGCAATGAAAAACGGATTGACAATTAAGGGTAAAGAGAGAGGGGGGGGGGAGAAAGAAGGAGGGGGAGAGAGAGGGAGGGGGAGAGAGGGAGGGAGGGGGGAGAGGAACGGGGGAAGAGAGGCAGGGCGAGAGAGAGGGATGCGTGGGGCTGGCGGTGGGGGTTGGGGGGGGGGGGGGCGTGGAGAGGAGCAGCTAGTCGTAGAGCGGTTCGACTCGCGCAGTGGCTATACATTACACGGTTGCGTGCCATCAATTAGCACGTCGTCAAGCAGGTAACCCGCTGAGAAACCTACTGGAGAGCTAGGGAGACAGCTGGACGCATTCCTTGTTTATGGTCAGCAGATTAATGTACTGCCACACTGAGATTGAAGTCGCAGAGGGTTACATCGGACTGGGTGGCCGAGTGGTAACGCACTTGCGCTCGGAAGCGAGAGGTTGCGAGTTCGACCCTGGGTCAGGGCGTTAGCAATTTTCTCCACCCTTTCCTAACCTAGGTGGTGGGTTCAAGTGCTAGTCTTTCGGATGAGACGAAAAACCGAGGTCCCTTCGTGTACACTACATTGGGGTGTGCACGTTAAAGATCCCACGATTGACAAAAGGGTCTTTCCTGGCAAAATTGTATAGGCATAGATAAAAATGTCCACCAAAATACCCGTGTGACTTGGAATAATAGGCCGTGAAAAGTAGGATATGCGCCGAAATGGCTGCGATCTGCTGGCCGATGTGAATGCGTGATGTATTGTGTAATAAAAATTCCATCTCACACGGCATAAATAAATCCCTGCGCCTTGAATATGTGCGCGATATAAATTGCATAAAATAAAAATAAAATAAATAAATCCCTGCGCTTAGAACTGTACCCACGGAATACGCGCGATATAAGCCTCATATTGATTGATTGATTGACATCCTCATATAGTCACAGTATACTGACACCAGTCCTAGCATGATAGAGCGGCTGTCACTATAGGTGTCTCTCTTTGTGTGTCTGTATCATATTACTTGTGATTAAAACAAAAAATGCCTGATAGGAAACAAATAGAAAAAAATGTTATGACAGAGATTCCCCTAATATTTCCGAATGTCATTTCTACAATGACGCTTTGAATAACGTCTTGATAAAAGTTGGTTGACGTGAAATGTGGCTTGAAAAAAAAGAGCATTAAAACCTTTAACGTAATGCAACAAGCAGAGAATGCAGAGAATATGGAATATTAGCTGTCATAGGGGTACGATACCAGTTAATCACGTTTAACCGAATGTTTGGAGATTCGAGAGTGGAGGGTGTCATTATTGAAGAGAGAGAGAGATGGAGAGAGAGGAGAGTTGGGAAAAGAGAGAGTGTGTGTAAGAAGGTGAGAGACAGAGGGCGATGGGGAGAGGTTGAGTGATCATATGAGGGGTGTTGTCAATATTAGAAAGATAGAGGGGGAGAGAAGGAGAGAGAGATGGGAGGGTGAAGAAAGAGAGAGAGTGTGTAAGATGCCTCCATAAGAGATGTAGCCTAGAATAAAAGCAATGTCCCTCGATGCATGTATTATTTCTCTTAACGAGTATAAAATAAGTTATGTAAGTCATTTTTCGTAGGCCTAATATGAAAACAATAATGTTGAAGTCTGAATCCAGTATCATTATTTTGAACTGTTTCGGTCTATACATGTAGTCTGCTTAAAGCAGAACGCTTCCGTGTAGCATAAATATATATCTTTCATGTTCTCTTGGGACGGGCCAGGGAATGTGTTACAAACTAACGCTTGCTTATTAGCAAGCCCAGTCAGTTCTGTACGCGAGTAGTGAAACATGATAGCGGTCAGTGGATCAGTTACCAACATTCCTACTGACATCTGGTAGTGATTTAGTCTTGATGGTGATCGGTGCTTTCCTTCGTTAGCCACTGGACTTGTCAGTTACATTTTGACGATTATCTGAGCGACCCCTTTTACAGAAAATTCAAATAGCAACCGAACCCATTCATGGAAGATCATATAGGATGTACATTAGGTCCCTAATCACGAAGACGGTCACCTAGAAACTCGCTCAAATATGTGATTTTTCTTGATACATTGTTAACTAATCTAAAAGATTGGAGTTTTCCTAACAATACACACACACACAACGTATTCGTTTTGATAACAAAAATAATGATATGGCATGTATCAATAGCCGGCATGTGATAAAGGGGTAACAAAATAATTATTAACAAGTGACCATAAGGATCCTAATACTTTCCGTTTATCATCTCGTGCTGTGGTTGTTGTTTTATTATTTAAAGTCTTCTTCATCGAAATGATAAGACATCTCGGGCTGATTGGTCCTGATATGGCTCAAAAGAGTCGGCTGGACCGAAAGCAAATATCAAGTAAAGTATCTGGGGCTGATAGAACATATAGACCCTAACGGGTGTAAAGTGAGCATATATTAAAACCCTTCCTGGCCGGATAATATGGTACCTAGGGTCACCAAAGTTCAGAGCTTCTCGGCATCGACTCCGATGAGCATGCTTCCGAATAGTGGTGTCACCAGTTTTATCAGTTTTGGAGAAAAGTGGGTGCAAACGAAAACATTTAAACCATGCCTGACGGGATAATGTTGGCACTAGGATCATCAAACTACAGAGCAAATCAATATCAATCACCACAAACTGGGGCCTTAATTTCGGAGAAAATAACTGTGTCCTTACTGGAGACAATTGAGTTTGTTTGTTTGTTTGCTTAACGCCCAGCCGACCACGAAGGGCCATATCAGGGCGGTGCTGCTTTGACATAGAACGTGCGCCACACACAAGACAGAAGTCGCAGCACAGGCTTCATGTCTCACCCAGTCACATTATTTTGACACCGGACCAACCAATCCTAGCACTAACCCCATAATGCCAGACGCCAGGCGGAGCCGCCACTAGATTGCCAATTTTAAAGTCTTAGGTATGACCCGGCCGGGGTTTGAATCCACGACCTCCCGCTCACTGGGCGGACGCCTTACCACTAGGCCAACCGTGCCGGTTAGACAATTGAGTACATGTACACGAAATAGCATTTCCTGACGGGATAATTTTGAGTGACACCAGGGTCATCGATCCGCAGGACATAATTATGAGCGTTTATTCCCATGGACCTCGAGCTCATAGCCAAAATGAGTTTCAATAGCTTTACCTATTTGGGAGAAATGAGTACATATATATGTTTGTCATATTGAGAACAGACACAAGTCAAACGGGATAATTGCCCTATGATCAACAAACTACTTTGTTTGAATGCAAATGTGTTGTTTGTCCCCCAGAGGGTGGACGTTTGCGTTTGTTCCGGTCAGTCTATATGTCACACAAGTCACTAAAATATCACTCACGCGAACTGTCAAGACGCAAAATAGATAAGTTGGTAAATTGCTCTCCTAACGTGACAAAACGAAAGTGTCTGAGGCTGGAGATCGAATCCCATTGGCGTCGTTAATTTAAAAAAAAAGCTCACTGGGTGACGCAGGGGTTTGTCGGACCTGTTCTTCTTAGGGGTTGGGGAGGGGGGAGGTGTTGCGTTGTTGTTGTTGTTTTTTGGGGGAGAAGAACATTGCAGTTATGATAAAAAAAAAAATCTGTCAATATTTGTCCCGCGCTAATCTGTGTGAAATCGCTTACCGTTGCCAATCATAATTCATATATTAATACAGGTACTGGTAGCCTCAGTCACACGAAATTGCTAATTTCTGTGGTACTGGGCAACTTTCACGTTATTCCTTTTGCATGGGCATAGTGGAGGCCACCTCAATCAGGACTGGCTGGGACTAATGTGTTTATTTTTTTTAATTAAGTGGGTTTATTTGAACATTAAATATGTTTACCTACCGCCGGATGCCCTTAGGCACCCCTGAAGCTCGACATGCAGCCGTCCGGGATAAAACTGCCCGAGAATCCAATAAACACTTTAGACAACACAGTATCATGTCAAATCAAGTTCACTCTCAAACCTATCAAGTTATTATTGTTGTTACTTATTGGAATGGCAAACGGAACATCCATTGCCTATGGTTTTTGTAATGTCATAGCTGTATTTCTCCCTGAAACTTTTGCAAATTATTAGTAGGCCAGTTGGTTAGGACACTCTTGCTTCATCACGTTCTAATCACGCACGTTCGAATCCACGCGGTGTCACTTTTTTTCTCCCTTTCCCCTACGCTACATTACTTTTCAGGGAATGTGTGCTGTTCATTGTTATTTTATTTTACTGATACGTTTTTATATTTAGTCAAGTTTTGACTAAATATTTTAACATCGAGGGGGAATCGAAACGAGGGTCGTGGTGTATGTGCGTGTGTCTGTCTGTCTGTCTGTCTGTCTGTCTGTGTGTGTGTGTAGAGCGATTCAGACTAAACTACTGGACCGATCTTTATGAAATTTGACATGAGAGTTCCTGGGTATGAAATCCCCGAATGTTTTTTTCATTTTTTTGATAAATGTCTTTGATGACGTCATATCCGGCTTTTCGTGAAAGTTGAGGCGGCACTGTCACGCCCTCATTTTTCAACCAAATTGGTTGAAATTTTGGTCAAGTAATTTTCGACGAAGCCCGGACTTTGGTATTGCATTTCAGTGTGGTGGCTTAAAAATTAATTAATGACTTTGGTCATTAAAAATCTGAAAATTGTAAAAAAAAATAAAAATTTATAAAACGATCCAAATTTACGTTCATCTTATTCTCCATCTTTTGCTGATTCCCAAAACATATAAATATGTTATATTTGGATTAAAATCAAGCTCTGAAAATTAAATATATAAAAATTATTATCAAATTTTTTTTTCGAAATCAATTTAAAAACACTTTCATCTTATTCCTTGTCGGTTCCTGATTCCAAAAACATATAGATATGATATGTTTGGATTAAAAACACGCTCAGAAAGTTAAAACGAAGAGAGGTACAGAAAAGCGTGCTATCCTTCTCAGCGCAACGAATACCCCGCTCTTCTTGTCAATTCCACGGGCACTGTCTTTGCCACGGGCGGTGAAGTGACGATGCTACGAGTATACGGTCTTGCTGCGTTGCGTTGCGCTCAGTTTCATTGTGTGAGTTCGACAGCTACTTGACTAAATATTGTATTTTCGCCTTACGCGACTTGTTTATAATTTAATTCGTCATCCAGCGGGGACGTTTGCGATTGTTTCATTCCGTAAGTATGTATGTATGTCACAATATAGGAACTGCGATAAATCCTGAACGGCTAAGTATTTTTCAACCAAACTTTGTAGGTAGATGTAGACACACGATAGCCTATTGCGTGCAACATTTATATTGGATAGGTCAAAGGTCAAGGTCATTACGGGGCCCGATGGTCAAAATACATAATCAGCCATGTCTCCCAAAGTTCTGGGAATATTTCAATGTTTTTCTCAGAAAATCGAGTTGAATTTTTTCTTCTTTTTTTCCCCCTTAAGTTGATGGGACTAATGTGCTGCGTCTTCATGTTTAATTTCATTTAAAAAAATGGTTGGCTGGTTCCAAAGTTATAAGGGTTTTAACCATCATATTTGTGGTAATCATATGACTGATAGTTATAAGGCTTCGCTGATCAGGGGAGCTAATCTACTCCACTGAATCACCATCGCTTTGAAGCTATGAATACAATAATAAATCAGTCATGATTCAGACAAGATAAGTCGACCATTGCAACAATAATAGCAATTGATAATGGTATGGATTCGCATAGACACTTTAATATCCACACCATCAGTGATTAATGAAAATCATAAAACATTTGTTACATCCCGTGAGGAGCACGAGTATTGCTAGTGATAATAATAATAAACATTTAGAATCCGAATACTTCCTAATGCAAGGAGCCCTAGTCGTTTACATAAACCGAAGATGGGGAGGTAGAACTTTTCTCTCCCTTCTTCAATGCTAGCGTTCTTGGCCAGGGCACGGTAACTTGATACCAACACGAAAAGGAACAGCTGAAACCATGGTCCTGTGGCGCCGCTAACCCGTAACCGGTGGTCAAGCATCTGAGTTACAGTGCTAGCTCGGCGAAGCCACGGCGAAAGGGCTACGGCTGTAACCCGATAACGGCACCGGCTGATAACAAGTTCACGCTGATATCAATGGCCTTGCTGCATCGCCAACTACCCTTCTGAGGCTCGGGCACCCCGCTGCACCAGCCTCTCCTTTCACCTCTCTGGTGGCCCAATCGGAGGTTCCTCTGCTAGCCACCGATGCTCTGGTTGCTTCAACTTTACGTGATATTTGACATCCTTGACCTCTGATAACATCTAGCCTTGTGTAGAGCACTTGATCACAAAATCAGGACTATTATAATTAAGACAAGTACTATACACTTATAACTTTTTTCATATTTTTTTTCTTGCTGTTTATTTTTAGTATTATCATAAAACCATTAATATTACAATTACGTTCTCATGACCCACAATCTTGACAATAACTGAAATAATGACATCAGTGACTATGCCTTGAAGCTCTTGGACAACATTCAAGTGTGTGATATTTATACTGATATTACTGACTTGAAAAATAACTGTGAAGTAAAATGCTTATACTGTCTTAATATACTGTTTAAAACGTTCGCCAGAGACGTTTCTGTTTAATTTTGGTAGCACTTATTTGAGCCTCGTGCTTTTGTGTTTCTTCATCT
>NC_090253.1:54255244-54297744 GCF_037325665.1 Littorina saxatilis | reverse complement strand
CTTCTCGTACAAAGAACAGCGGCTGCCAAAACACACGCCTGACTACGGAAAAGAGAGTCAGATACTTTAGCTCTGAATATTTGTGTGTAATTTGTTTTGATTTGTCCACGGGTTAGAGGGTTCCACGTAGGCTATCTACTTTCTCAGTGTTTAGGGTCAGGCACAACTGAGTGGAACTGTGTGATGTCATACCACAGAAACACGGTCATAATTTTCATTCCAGCAGTTACTCATGGGTAACACGTCCTTGAGAAATAAATGGTTTTGTTTGTAAAGCTTTGAGAAATAAATAGTTTTGTGTGTGAAGTGCTCTGCTCCAAGGTTTTTTTGAAGAGAGAGGCGACAAGGGAAATAATTCATTATTTGTGATCCCTTGTTGCACGTACTTCTCTCCCTTGAATTGTGGCTAATCTTTTCTATTAATTTTTACATTTAGTCAACTTATGACTGAATGTTTTAACGTAGAGGGGGAATCGAGATGAGGGTGGTGTGTGTGTCACTGTGTGTGAGTGTGTATGTGTGTGTGTGTGTGTGTGTGTGTGTGTGTGTGTGTAGAACCGGTGTGCGTGTGTGTGTGTGTAGATCGGTTCCGAGAAAACTACTGGACCGATCTTCATAAAACTTAACATGAGACTTTTTAATTTTTTTGATAAAGGTTTTTGATGACGTCATATCGGGCTTTTTGTGAAAGTCGAGGCGGCACTGTCACGCTCTCATTTTGCAACCAATTTTGTTGAAATGTTGGTCAAGTAATGTGCGACGAAAGCCGGACTTTGGTATTGCATTTCACCTCGGAGGCTTACACATTAATTCATGTGTTTGCTCATTAAAATTGTCATTAAAATCGATTTTTTGCAAACAGATTACATTGTACTCATGATCTTCTCCTAAATTCAAAAATATAAAGACATGTCATGTTAATGTTTACTCTAAAAATTTGCTCAGAAGAAAAGAAACTAGTTTCAGTAAGTAGAACGGGCGCGTGCATCGTGGCGGCGAGCGCGACCCGTCTCGGTCTTCGGTATCGTTAGCCGAGACTATCTGTCAGAAATCTGAATGTAGTCTGGGCGATGATTGGTGTTGATCTTGACTAAATGTTTTTATATCGCTTCACGCGACTTGTTCCTATGTAGGCTAGAAGGCGTTCGGTGTTATCGTTTCGTTAAACTTTCGTTAAACTTACACGCACGATGGCTTTGTGAACATGAAGTGATTATGCTTCATTTTAATCATGTTAAGAAGCACTCAACGGAGGTGATCTGAAGTTAGGTGCAAAACAATCGGCTGTAACAAAACAGTCAAACATCGTCCTCTTTGTCAGTCATGATATTCACAGGTTCAATTATGATTTCCGTAGGTCACAGATCATTTTTTATGTTCAAGTGTAACTACGTAATGTATAAGCCCAAATATGTGACGATTCCTGAGGGCGACTTTTGAGTCTCAAGATCTCTCCTGTTTTCATTTATCACCTATCACATTACTTAAAGAACTTTTTTGTAATGTTACAGATATCTAGCACTGTTTCCATTGATTTTTATATTTATTTTTCGTGATAATCCTTTGAAATACCCCAAATTAAAAACAAAGAGTGTCAACAACTTATATTTTGTGCAAGAGAGATCAAGGGTGATCAATTTGATGCAGTTGTTTTCAAACAATGACATTGCATAGTGATATCCTTAAAACGTTAATCAAAATAAGAACTGAAGATCTCTACATAAGTCGTTTTCCTAGTTTTCTGTATTACATTGATTTATGACGTATGAGGGAAATCTTTTTTCAAAAATGAAATTCAAGGGAGGCAACTAATAGATGAATGATAGGAAAATATTACACATTCAGTGACGCATATATATCAATTAGATATGACACGATTCAGAGGAGGTCATTTTTCTAAATCGCTTTTTTATGTTTGTTTTTTTGTGAAAATGAAAAGATCGGGTAGTTGTAACAATGTGTAAGTTGATGTTGCGTTCTAAGAGAGATAGATAGCCCAGTGGTCTGTCAAGCAGGTTGTGTGTTTACACAGATGACTTTGGATGGCAACAGACATCCCCTTCACTTCTTTTTTAAGAGGGTGGAGGGGGAGTATTAACATTGCTTTTTTGTCCGATTCCGCTAACCCCCCCCCCCACTCCCCACCCCCCCCCCCCCCCCCCACACTCCCCAACCGCTCACTGTTATGATCTGTAGTCAATCAAATAACACCCTTGTAATGTGAAACGTACGTCTCGAGTTGTTATACACGGTCAAAGCAAATCAATCCTGGGTTCTTACCGCATTAATTCAAGTAAGTGTGTGTGTGTGTGCGTGCGTGTGTGTGTGTGTGTGTGTGTGTGTGTGTGTGTGTTCACAGAAGTCATCATGGCCGCCGCTTCCGCCACTAGTACCAGTGAGCTACCAGAATGCCCTGTCTGCCATGACGGCTATAAAGAGCCAAAGATACTGCCGTGTACACACCTAGCGTGCAAAAAGTGCGTCGTGTCGTGGCTGCAGAAGGCAGGGGTCAAGGGAGGCTGTCCGCTCTGCAGGGCCCCCATCCTGCCCTCCACCAGCCAAGGTCAGCGTGACCTTGACACCCTGGTCAATGACCTGCCCACTGACCTGGCCACCATGGCTCTGGTGGACAGTCACAAAGTGCTCAGTGGTCAGCATGTCTGCATGATCTGCAACAACAACGCAGCTGCCACATCATTCTGCTTGCAATGTGACGTCAAAATTTGCAAAGCTTGCATCATTGGGCACAAGAACATACCCGCAACCAGGAAACACGTCATTGAAGACTTAAACAAACTCAGCCCGCAGCGATTGGCTGAGATAAACCGAGCAACATGTAACGTGCACGATGATAGGCCGGCTGAGGTGTATTGCTCCACCCACCAGGAGCTCATTTGCATGTTGTGTGCGACAACCAATCACCGCAGCTGTGCTGATGTGAAGGCCATCCCAGTCGTGGCGACAGAGAAGAGAAGAGAACTGGAACAACAGGCACAGAGACTGAGGGACAGAGCGACAGCATTGGCAACGGAGGTTGGTGTGAACTCTTCATGTTAATGCTGTTGTGGTGTCAGACTTGTTCCTCTCAATGTTTCTTTCTATCCGTGTGCTTCATTTGTTAAAGTGTACCATTACAGCAGATTTAAATCGTGTCTGACTGAATGTACATGACGTTATGAGTCTCATTGGATGATACAAATCGGGGGGAAATGGATGGTAAGGTGAATGCATTATGCATGCTTGAATGATTTATCTTGACGTAAAAACAAACAGACTTAAATCCTATCTGACTGAATTCGCATGACGTTTTAGGTCTCGATGGATGATAAAAATCGGGGGGAAATGGATGGTATGGTAAATGCATATCTTGTTGCATGCTTAAATGATTTGTCTGGACGTTAAAAAAACAAATTGTCGTAACTACGTGTATGAGGATGTATCGATTTATCAGTGCGAAATTCGTTTTTAAAAACGACATTTAGAAGTCCACCTCACAGAGTGATCAGTGTTCCTGTGTTTTAGATCCAAGAGGTCACGGACACTTTCAAGGCCATGCGTAAAAAGGCCAATGTCATATTCGATGACCTTGAGCAGTGCTTGAAGAAGCGACGTCAGGAGGTCAACACGCTGATCCAGGCTGAGGAAGACGCCGTCATGACGTCACTGGCGGAGCTGGAGAAATGGCGGGCGGCCTTAGCACTGAACGCAGCCAGCGTAGGAAATGTGGTGCAGTCAGCGTCTGGAGGGTCTCTGCTGGGGATGATGAAAGGTCTGACGTCACGCCTCGACGACCTGGAGTCACAGACCGGAACGACACGCAAGATGGAGGTCAAAGACTTGACCTTGAACGTCCAGAAACTGGATCAACTCAGGGCCGACATTGCCTCTCTGGGTACGTCACATTTTCTGTACACCTTTTCTGACCACAAATGTTGGTTGTTTAATTTATTGTTGGTCCTTGTCTCCAGAACACAGAGGGTCATGGGAGACTGATTCAGCATCCATCTTATTCTCTGTGTTGTTCTCGGCCTACTATCTGAAAAGTGTTGACATGGAATCCAATTAATAGCAAGAGGTAGAAGGTTCCTATATAGGGAGTTGGCGAACATGTTGCTTACATACCGATGAGTAATCAACATAAATTTAGTGTTGGACAGGAAGGACAATACAAGATGATACATGGTACACCTGTGTGTTGGTGTCATCTCACGCTGTTCAGTTGTCTGTCTGTGTCTGGGACGAGGGGTTATTCTGTCACCCACTGTTCAGTTGTCTGTCTGTGTCTGGGACGAGGTGTTATTCTGTCTCACACTGTTCAGTTGTCTGTCTGTGTCTGGGACGAGGCGTTATTCTGTCACACACTGCTTGTAGAGGGGTCCTGATTTGGCCTAAACAGTCCGCTGGACCCTAAAAGCAACAGTCAACTAACTAACTAACTAACTGCTTGTAGAGGCACACAGTTATTCAGGGACATTACGAAAGATGCAGTGAGGGGTCAGTTTAAGTCTCTCATGGCGTGAAACAATACATTGCAATAACGGGTGACAGGCACCTCTAAAATGAAACAACTTATTACTGTATCATAATTAACTTGACTTTAACTAATTGCTAGATCAAATTCTAAAATGCTGACTTAATTAACAAGTCATCCAACAATTCTTCAACGATTAAAATATGTCGACAGGTCAGATCACAAAGCCCGCCACAACACCGACAACCTTACAGCAGCCTACACAGTCATCACCAGCCACATCTACAGCGACATCAGCGACAACACCCCGGACTGCAGACAAACCCAGAAAGGCGGCGCTGGCCAAAGTACTGAGAGTGGGGGACCGGGTCAAACCGGGACCGGACTGGAATTCTCAATGGGGCCCTCAGGTAAGACTGCGTGTCCCTCTCTTGTCTGACAGTTTTCACCATCCCTATCACTCAGTCGGAGAACAGTGTCAGCTTTAGTGAGCAGAAGACAATCATCAAGGCATTGATGAGGCCAAGGACAAACAGAGATGACTACCATACAATGTCCAGAGAGCAGCAAGTCAACCTCATCAGGCTGCGTACTGGCCACAACAGGCTCAATGCTCACATGAACCGAAAGTTCAAGCTGGCGCCATCCCCAACCTGTGCCTGCGGTCAAGAAGACCAAACAGCGGAACACATCTTACAGCGATGTCCCTTACTAGATGAGGAACAACAAGTCGCGTAAGGCGAAAATACAATATTTAGTCAAGTAGCTGTCGAACTCACAGAATGAAACTGAACGCAATGCCATTTTTCAGCAAGACCGTATACTCGTAGCATCGTCAGTCCACCGCTCATGGCAAAGGTAGTGAAATTGACAAGAAGAGCGGGGTAGTAGTTGCGCTAAGAAGGATAGCACGCTTTTCTGTACCTCTCTTTGTTTTAACTTTCTGAGCTTGTTTTTAATCCAAACATATCATATCTATATGTTTTTGGAATCAGGAACCGACAAGGAATAAGATGAAAGTGTTTTTAAATTGATTTCGACAATTTAATTTTGATAATAATTTTTATATATTTAATTTTCAGAGCTTGTTTTTAATCCAAATATAACATATTTATATGTTTTTGGAATCAGAAAATGATGGAGAATAAGATGAACGTAAATTTGGATCTTTTGATAAATTATTATTTTTTTTTACAATTTTCAGATTTTTAATGACCAAAGTCATTAATTAATTTTTAAGCCACCAAGCTGAAATGCAATACCGAAGTCCGGGCTTCGTCGAAGATTACTTGACCAAAATTTCAACCAATTTGGTTGAAAAATGAGGGCGTGACAGTGCCGCCTCAACTTTCACGAAAAGCCGGATATGACGTCATCAAAGACATTTATCGAAAAAAGGAAAAAAACGTTCGGGGATATCAATCCCAGGAACTCTCATGTAAAATTTCATAAAGATCGGCCCAGTAGTTTGGTTACACGCACGCACGCACGCACGCACGCACGCACGCACACACACACACACACACACACACACACACACACACACCACGACCCTCGTTTCGATTCCCCCTCGATGTTAAAATATTTAGTCAAAACTTGACTAAATATAAAAAGAAGTGTGGCCGTCACCAACTCCCTTGCAGACCAAACTATACGGCAGTCGACAGGAGTTATAGAAAACGACAACATTTATCACCAGTGCTGGACTGATCGTGTAACCTCTGCGAACGCCAAAAAGAAGAAGACGAACTTAGTCGGAGTTGTCACTGAAAGGATGCTGATGGGATCATTGTTCCGGTTGCGCTGGTGCTCCAGGCGCAACTTACTGTTTCTGTTCTGTAACAATTGCTATAAACTTGATTCCGAACACAAAGTAAGAAGAGACGCTGAAAAAAAAAGAGAAACACACTTACACACGCACGTGTGCATGTCAACACGCATGAAGACAGAGGTTCAACCAACACACACACTCCCACACACACACACACACACACACACACACACACACACACACACACACACACACACACACACACACACACACACACACACACACACACACACACACACAAGCACGAAGAAACAGGCACAGACGCACGCATACACACACACACACACACACACACACACACACACACACACACACACACACACACACGCAAGCAGTGACCAGTGTGTACTGTGTGCAGGCTATAAAAGGCACAGTGACGGTCATCCCGTCAAGACGAGCAGCAAAGCGGGGCCTTGAACCACGAGGCGTGGTGGCCGTGCAGTGGGATGATGGACATGAAGCCTGGTGCTGTATGGGACGTGAAAGCCAGTATTACCTGGACCAGCTGTGACAGCCTTCGTCACCTCCACCTCTCCCCATGCACTGTATTGTACTGATTGTAGTATCTCAGTATCCTTCTGCATGTAGTGAATAATGTGTGTGTGTGTGTGTGTGTGTGTGTGTGTGTGTGTGTGTGTGTGTGTGTGTGTGTGTGTGTGTGTGTGTGTGTGTGTGTGAATAGAATAGAATAGAATAGAATAATGTTTATTGTCATGAACCAGTAAAGTTATTGACACAACAAACAACAAATAATGCATTATACAATGCTAAAACAATCCGTAACAAATTTGCCAAGACGAACTTGAACTTCGTCTTCTAAAAATAAGTTACTTGGATTTTTGTTAGCATATTTCATATTGATATGTGAAGCATCTTCTTTAAATTCATCCCTTAATTTAACATATTTATTGCATTTATCTAGAAAATGTATTTCATCTTCTATGACATTGCATTCAATACAAAGACGATTTTCTTTAGGGATATTCTGATGTCTTCCACTTTCAATTTTTAAACAATGTGTGCTAGTCCTTAATCTGCTTAACATCTTTCTGTGTTTATTATTCTTAATTTGTATTAAGTATGACTGCATTTCGTAAGATTTACTGATCATAGAATAAAACTTAAGTCTGGAATATGTATCTGATTTTTCTTTTGTCCAGTATCTTATATATTCCTCTTGTTGTTTTTTGTCAATGGCAAACTTTAATTTGTGTACATTTAATGTAGATTGGTTATGCCAAACGTGACTAAAACCTAAGTTACAAAGAGATTGTGTGTGTGTGTGTGTGTGTGTGTGTGTGTGTGTGTGTGTGTGTGTGTGTGTGTGTGTGTGTGTGTGTGTGTGTGGTTGTGTGTGTGTGTGTGTGTGTGTGGGTGGGTGGGTTTGTGTGTGTGTGCGTGTGTTTGTGTGTATGCGTGTGTGTGTGTGTGTGTGTGTGGTTGTGTGTGTGTGTGTGGTTGTGTGTGTGTGTGTGGTTGTGTGTGTGTGTGTGTGTGTGTGTGTGGTTGTGGTTGTATGTGTGTGTGTGTGTGTGTGTGTGTGTGTGTGTGTGTGTGTGTGGTTGTGTGTGTGTTATTTTGGTAGCACTTTTTGATATGCCGATTTTGTTTTAACCCACACTCACAGCTATACTTAAATAGTTAAGCAACCCCCATATTCACTATGGAAGATAATTCAAACATTCCTACAAATTGATTGAACTGCTAGAATAACGTTTTATTGTAAGCAGTCTGGCATGGCCCTATTGTTATTTTCCAAACTCTTTTTCTTCATTTTTTTTTTTTTTTGGGGGGGGGGGGTAATTATATTTGCAACAGAGTGTTTAACTATACTTTAAATGACGAGTACAAATTTCGGACAGTTATGTTAAACAAATAATTTGTTTTGTATAATGAACAGGCCACAGAACCTTGACAGCATGGCGAAGCTCAATAGTGTTTGGCACGCACAAAGAATAATCATTTGTCTTTTGTTTTGACGTACAATGTGTCTGCCCCAGCTGATTACTGTCAGCAGTGGGTGTTACCTCCCCTGGCTGTAATTATCTCACTATTCCTGTTTAGAAGACTGGACTGAAGGCGTTGGAGCCTTGTTTTGGATCCAAAATCGGTTCTGTATAGCCGTAGTGAGTGTGAGTTTTCTGTATTTGTTTGTTTATTTGTTGCTTAACGTCCAGCCGACTACGCAGAGCCATATCAGGACGAGGAAGGGGGGGATGAAGGGGGCCACTTGTCAAGCGATTCCTGTTTACAAATGCACTAACCCATTACTTGTGTCCCAGCAGGCTTTAGTAAAACTAAATTAATACCTACTGGAAGATTACCAGTTTCCAGTATGTTAAAATAGGCTTAACCTATCTACTGCTGGACTTACATCAGAACACTAACAGATTAAACTATACATGAATCGCGAGACAAGCGGCAAGAGAAGAGAGTTTTGGAAAAAATACAGGCGAATGAGCAAGAAGGCAGAAAAAAGAAAAGAATTCATGAAGAAAAAGAGAGCATGACAGGAAAGAGGAACCAAAAATCTACCTAACAGCAAACTAGAAAGCTCCTGCGGTTCCAAAAACAGGAGGGGCCTTTAATTTCATAACCGCAGTGCCCCACTGCGGGAAGTTTTCTGTATGGAGCTGAGTGTCACCCACTATGGGTCCTCTGTGGCATACACCAGGTGTGACTGACATTGATTCAGATATATAGATATCAGCCTGCCCACTCACCCATGACGAGGCTGTTGTTCTAGTTACAGGCCGGAACGATTCTTGCGTGATCATTCTTCACGTCATCGTCCACCAGTGTCAATTAAGTCCTCAGCAGAGTTGCCTCAAGCAGCATGATGTTACACGGAACTCCATATCTATACTTGTTGACTTTAATAAAGCCTTTGGCAACTCAAAGGTGGAATTTTAGGTGCAAGTTAAGCCTCCTAACACACTGAGTGATTTACCATCTTGTGACGTCACTAGTTTAGGATTTTTGAGGCTTTAAGAAATCTGTACTAATAAACCTGCCAGAATAACGACATCGTTGTTTATGCTGATACCAGCAGCAGCAAAGCAGAAAACCCGTTCTAAGTGTGCATAAAAATGTAGATCCAACCATCTGCCACGTCATTCCATCATGTTTTGCTATACCGTGCCATATGACTTGATTAGAAAGTATAAACATTAATAACCAAAACATGTTTGTTTCTTCAAGTTGACTCCCTGGGGGAAAGTGAGCTGTACTCACGCCCCGTGTTGCACGAGTCAACAGCCACTGACAGTAAGCTGTACTCACGTCACGTGTTGCACGAGTCAACAGCCACTGACAGTAAGCTGTACTCACGTCACGTGTTGCACGAGTCAACAGCCACTGACAGTGAGCTGTACTCACGCCACGTGTTGCACGAGTCAACAGCCACTGACAGTGAGCTGTACTCACGTCACGTGTTGCACGAGTCAACAGCCACTGACAGTAAGCTGTACTCACGTCACGTGTTGCACGAGTCAACAGCCACTGACAGTAAGCTGTACTCACGTCACGTGTTGCACGAGTCAACAGCCACTGACAGTGAGCTGTACTCACGTCACGTGTTGCACGAGTCAACAGCCACTGACAGTGAGCTGTACTCACGTCACGTGTTGCACGAGTCAACAGCCACTGACAGTAAGCTGTACTCACGTCACGTGTTGCACGAGTCAACAGCCACTGACAGTAAGCTGTACTCACGCCCCGTGTTGCACGAGTCAACAGCCACTGACAGTAAGCTGTACTCACGTCACGTGTTGCACGAGTCAACAGCCACTGACAGTAAGCTGAATAGACACGCTTTCCATACATACTCATGATGACGCTGAACCAATAAATAGATTTGGTCATATCCGTTACCGGATATAAAAGGGCTGCTGCACTTTTAAGCTTTTGATTTACATGTACTGTAGCTCTTAAACATACACTTGAGCATCTATATAGTTTCAATAGTTTTGCTTTTTGACGATTTTCAACAAAAAGTGTAAATTTGATTAGCAGTTATAAGTTATCGTTGATTATGAATATTGTTTCGTGTAAAGGTTTCATTTTCTGTCCTCATCGTCATCGCTGTATTGCTGTTATAAACAGCCGTAGAAATAATAGCACTTGAATGCACGCAACTGTACACACACACACACACACACACACACACACACACACACACACACACACACACACACCTACAACTACAACTACAACTACAACTACAACTACAACCACAACAACAACAACAACAACAACAACTACACATCTTTCCGATCAATGTGTTTCTAACCCATAGCCATATCAATTCTAGCTCATGAATATATTGTGACGGGATTGCCGTCAGCACGATAAAGTTTGCAACAGCCATGACAGTTCAGAGTAGAATCTGGATAGTTATCGCTAATGCCAGCTTTTCTGACATGTAATAGAGCGGAAGCAATAATGTCGGTTAGGATTCCAGTGAGGATTTCGTAGTTTCGTCATCGGCGATGGCCGTCATGTTTTGTTAGTTCAAGATGGTTCAAAGAGGAAAATTTAATAAACCTGTTATTATATCGTTAGTTGACAAGTTAGACGTCCGAAATAGGAGGAAAAGTTAGTATAAATGTATTCTCGGGTCGTTAATGACCCGTTTCAATGCTCGGTAGAATATACGATCTGCCTAGCGATCGTCGTAAGTGTGTTCTAGCGTTCAACGGTCTGATAATCAGAATGGATCAAAATAGTGATCCAGTGTGGAAATACAGTTCTCAAGAAGAGAATAATATCGTAAATGAAGTAAATATGTCGAAATGTTAATAAAACGATGTCTGCGGACATCGTAATTGTGAAGAAGCGAGAGCTAATGAGGGCCTATATTTTCGCTGCGGACGAGTTCGCGAGAGAGTCGGCCATTGTAGCCGTTTTAGCCAATGCGAGGCACCCCTACAGTATTCCTGTGTTGCTATGCAGGTAGAGGGGGGGGGGGGGGCAGTATAAAACACTTAGGAGGCAGAATCTTGTTAGTTATTAGGATTTAGAGCTTGTAGGATTTGAGTTTTAGGTTAGGATTTGCAGATAATTTTATTAGAGTAGGGCGGATTGCTAGCAGTAAAGAATCTTGAGATTCTCTTTCATTAAATAGGCAGTGTAGGAGCTAGACTTAGTTTCAAAGGATGATCCACATCATTTCGGGCTGGTCAAACTGTCTGGTTCCGAAAGATCCACAAGCGAGATAGGAGAAAAATCATCGTAGATAGATAGAAAATAAACTGAATCGGACTGGTTAGGTCCGAAAAACATAGCTAGTTAGGTGGGATTTAAACTAGAGGACGTAAGTGCGCTTGTTGAGCCCATTGCAGTCGGGTTGGACTTCGCATTGTACCGTTCATAAATACGAGTAGCACTTTGTAATTAGGGCCAAATTGTCGTTGGAGAAATAGGGCTGCGGGCTCAATTTCACAATGATTAAAGTAGTATTTAGAAGTCTTAGACAGGAATTGTAATAAACTCTTAGCCTTTTCTTCCATGTGTAGCCAAACAAATAAGTAGCATCCTTCCGGAATTGTATTCATCCAAACCATAGTTAGTTAGCGAACAAATATATCCTGTACGGGATCAACCATAGTTAGTTAAGCGCCGGGCTGCAATAGGCGGCGGACTGCAAGACCTCCACGTAGTTAGTACACTCGGGTTGGGAGATTAGGTGCCTTTTGATTAACACTGTTACTTGTTTGAAAGCGTGTGTCGGCACTTGGAATGTGTATGCTATGTATTTTGTATTGATGTATAAAATATATGGTGGTCACTTGACCTTTTGTAGAATAAACATTGTTAGAAATATACAACTGACGTGTGGGCTCCCTCTATGTCTGATTGACGTTCAGATTGATTGAATTCTTGTTCTGTTACTGTTGAGTTTATTCATCGACCAGTCAAGCCGTTCAGATTGATTGAATTCTTGTTCTGTTACTGTTGAGTTTATTCATTGACCAGTCAAGCCGGAATCTTAGGGAAAGAAAGGAGTTAGCAGTAGACTAGAGATAAGTTTGCATTGCACCAGGGAATAGAATAACACAACGCGATGACAAAACATCAAATAAAGTAACAACGATTGCATGCACTACTTTATAACGCTGGGCAGAGAGAAATATTTAGGGAAAATGTTCTCTTTGTTCCTCTTCACAACTTTTACTAGTTCTCGCCGGCAATTAGCTCAGAAACAACGTAGTAAGCTTTTAAAATTAGAACTGCCACAGCATTTACACTCGCCGTAGGCAAAATGTTTCACATTTAAGTTTGATTGTTCAGCATCATCCTCATCGTCATTATCATCATCCTCGTCGTCTTTATCATCATCCTCGTCGTCTTTATCATCATCCTCGTCGTCTTTATCATCATCCTCGTCGTCTTTATCATCATCCTCGTCGTCTTTATCATCATCCTTGTCGTCATTAGCATCATCCTCGTCGTCTTTATCATCATCCTCGTCGTCTTTATCATCATCCTCGTCGTCTTTATCATCATCCTCGTCGTCTTTATCATCATCCTCGTCGTCTTTATCATCATCCTCGTCGTCTTTATCATCATCCTCGTCGTCTTTATCATCATCCTCGTCGTCTTTATCATCATCCTCGTCGTCTTTATCATCATCCTCGTCGTCATTATCATCATCCTCGTCGTCTTTATCATCATCCTCGTCGTCTTTATCATCATCATCACCGTGCTTCTGCCGTCCATGTTATTTCCTCCGCCTTATTTAGTTTTGTTCAAAAGAGAAGACAATAATTGCAACAATAAAAAGACAAAAACTTTAACTTTCTGTGTGTGTGTGTGTGTGTGTGTGTGTGTGTGTGTATGTGTGTGTGTGTGTGTGTGTGTGTGTGTGTGTGTGTGTGTGTGTGTGTATGTGTGTGTGTGTGTGTGTGTGTGTTTATGTCTTACGTTTTATGTCTGGCAAAGTGAATATTTCCCTTGATGGTTAGTGAACTATCCACTTTTTTCCAGTCTGTTAGCACTAGTGTCATAGCTTTGACTTGTAAAGGAACTTGTCAAAACAATAAAGTCCACCTCCCCTACCCCACTACCCTACCTTTCCCCACACCGACATATGTGTCTGTTATTCTTCATAGTTTTCACCACAAACACACCGTGGCAGATTGCTCTCTACCCCAAATGAGTTAAACGTTTTATTTCTGAAAATGAATCTACACGTTTACAGCGTATGCTGAGTACTTGATGTTTCGGATTACAGCTTTGCATAATGAACATCGTCATTACCATCACTGTGTGTGTTTTGGCGCAGATATACCTGCACGAGTCCGGTAAGACAAGACAACCGATACTGTATTGTTAGCCAGGGTCCAGAGAAGAATAAGGTCGTTGCCATGGGATACACTGACGCCACTCCACTCAACGTGTTGACTTACCTGTTGGCGAATCGTCCTAATCTTGTGCCGCCGCTCAGTTGTACACCCGCGTTGTCTTCTGGGAAGAACAGCGAGGGTCAGTATCGACATTTGAATGTTATTACTTCATTTTCTGGGTGCTTTTACTATCATAGTGTCAAAGATATTTTCTCGGTCTGTGTTGCGTTTGTTGTCGGTGTGTGTAGTTGTGGTCCAACTGACCCTTATTGCGGCCTTCAAGACGACGGTCAAGGGGAACAAGAAGAGTAATTCAATTCACCGTTCAGCGTGACAACCACTGGTAGAGACTACATTAGTAGAGTGACCGTGTCCTATTCACCATTCAGCGTGACAACCACTGGTAGAGACTACATTAGTAGAGTGACCGTGTCCTATTCACCATTCAGCGTGACAACCACTGGTAGAGACTACATTAGTAGAGTGACCGTGTCCTATTCACCATTCAGCGTGACAACCACTGGTAGAGACTACATTAGTAGAGTGACCGTGTCCTATTCACCATTCAGCGTGACAACCACTGGTAGAGACTACATTAGTAGAGTGACCGTGTCCTATTCACCATTCAGCGTGACAACCACTGGTAGAGACTACATTAGTAGAGTGACCGTGTCCTATTCACCAATCAGCGTGACAACCACTGGTAGAGACTACATCAGTAGAGTGACCGTGTCCTATTCACCATTCAGCGTGACAACCACTGGTAGAGACTACATTAGTAGAGTGACCGTGTCCTATTCACCATTCAGCGTGACAACCACTGGTAGAGACTACATTAGTAGAGTGACCGTGTCCTATTCACCATTCAGCGTGACAACCACTGGTAGAGACTACATTAGTAGAGTGACCGTGTCCTATTCACCGTTCAGCGTCACAACCACTGGTAGAGACTAATTAGTAGAGTGACCGTGTCCTATTCACCATTCATCGTCACAACCACTGGTAGAGACTACATTAGTAGAGTGACCGTGTCCTATTCACCAATCAGCGTGACAACCACCCAGCCAGCATGATTCTGCGTGACGCATGCGTTATTTCTGCGTTTTTCATGCGGGGATGCGTACGGCCTCGTGACACCTTCGCTTCGCGCGCGTTACTTTTCGCCAACTTTTACGCAGATTGTCGCATTCGAAACGACTTCACCACGCAGTGTTTAGCACGCATGGATTCAATGAAAAGGTGATTGCAATTTTTGTTTTTCCTAATTTTATACCGTGGGTTTATGCATTTACTTCATGAAATAATTTATTATATTTTATGTTATTAAAAAATATTTACTTTTAAATTTTGGTTATGAATAGTTATTCTTTTTCAAAAACTTCTTTTTTTTTTTTTTAGAAAAAAAATTGCATAAAAACTTTCAATCCGTTATTTTTCAGTTTATCTTAAGACAGTTTCGGTTAAAAAAAAAAAATGCATTTAAAAGTTTAATAAAAATATTTTTATTTTATGTAATGGTTTTCCCATTTAATTTTTATTTAATCATTTTGTTATTACTAACATTTATTTGCTTAATTGTTATCCTGATTATTTTTATCTTAAAATAAATATGATTATTTTAATTTGTGTTATCATTATAATTGTTTTAGCATGTAATATAATTATTGTAATGGGGATTTGGTATTGTTGTAGGAATCAGCTTTTCACAAAATAATGTCGTGGAAAAATCTAGGCAAAGCATAATAAAAATATTATATGAACAGAAAAGATAACTGAAATCTATATGAACACCCATAACAAAACGATAAAAACATTTAAAAAATTCAGATTAAACAAAAAAATGTAAACTAAAGTAACTTTGAAACTAATTATCTACTCAAAATAAAGGCTGATGTTAATGGTTACATAAAATTTGTTCTCAGCATATTTTCATTTTATTTTATTTTGCTTTGGAAGAAAATCTCTATGAAAGTTCAATTTCAGGGGAGACAGTTACCTTGACTGAAAAGAGCAATTTATTGAAGTTATTTCCCTTGTCTGTCTCCAACTTCCTGTTGGCAAGAAGTCTGTCAAATCCACATTGTATCGGCGTTTTTTTGCTTTTTCTTCATATTGACTTGTATTTTTGACTTGCTTATTGGATGCAAGGTAATCTTATCCTTCTCTCTGAAATGAAGATTGACTTCTTTCAAGAATAGGTAAGTTGATCAACTGAAGGAAAGATTTGGGAATTTGAATTTTTGATAGCTCGCGGCTTCGGCTTCCGAGTTTGATGGCAGAGAGAATTTCTCACACTTTCGATTTTTTTTCGCCTAGAAGAACACTGTTCTATTCATTCATGTTTGTTTTGTCTGAAAGATGGATGAATGAACTAACTTTTCCAAAAACATAAAGTTGATTGATGCAGTGGTTTGTTTTTAAGGAGTTGTGGAAGAGTGAAAATACCATCCGAATCCCGATTCGCGGGTCGCTCACGGCACCATAAAAACTGAATTTTCGTTTATCATTTTATGTCTCATTGTCTGTTTCTTGGTGAACTTTGGTTGGTTCCTAATCTGGTCGAGTCATTGCGGCAGCAGTTGTCAGGAGCTTTAGTAGTAATACTAATAGGCTCTTCATAAATCTGTTTTTTTTTAATTTGTATCTTTTTATTTTTCCACAGATGTTCAACTTTCAGTTCCGCATACTGACATAGACTCATAGTGGAATATTCTGTGTCTGAGTCTCGGAAAAGAGAAAAATTACCCTTGTTCCCGAGGCATGCATAGACTAGAGAGGCAGGCAGAGGCTGTGTCAGCGTGTGCAGTGATAAAGTTGAAAAACAGATTTTTTTGAAATAAAAATAAAAAATACATCACAGAGAAAATAAATATACTAATTTAGTGAAATTGAGATGCTTATATTTAATAATTAATATTCCAGTTTTGATGTTTGCGTGTTACTGTTACTGTTAGGTTTGGGAATCAATGTGATCCTATTTAACTTCCAAGTATTTATTTTTTCAGAAAGCTTTGACTTGAGTATGACGGTGCTCACTGCTTGTTTGAACTGAAGGTGAAGAAAGCTGAGATGGACAGTGACCTTAACACCGCCACCGATGCCAGTAACGCAGACTGTCGTTCCGTCCCGGCAAGGTGAAGATGAACAGGTATGGCTCGATAGCAATGAGTGTCTCATTCAGAGTCATTGATAGTGACACTGACAGCGTCTTTTTGTTCTGTGACTTTGGCTTATTTTGTGTTTTATTCTTTTAGTTATAACCAGATGTGTCAAACAAATTCAGCTGATCTCTTTTACTGTTTTAGTGAAACAAATGTATTGTTTCCAGCAAAGGGAAAAAAAATCGGGTGAGGGCGGTTGGTCGATTTTATTTTTATATATATATATTTTTTTTTTTAATAGTTTTATTGATGTGTGTTTTTAATTAACACAGGCATCTAATTGGTGAGAAAGTGTGAACTGTGTCCGTCCGCGGGATGCCAGAGAAGAGTAACTTTTCATCCAAAGTCTGCAAAATTGAATTTAAAATTTAACCTTTTTGATGAATATTTTTGAATGAATACAAAAAGTTCTAGTGTTTGGAGGAAAAGTTAAGGTCAGTTCAACTTTAAACAATGATTTTTAGTGTGTGTTTGTTCTTCTGTCTAAAAAAAAAAAAAAAAAAAATCTGCTTGAAGTAAATACACACAAAAATTTTCATCTCCAACTGCTGAGTCCCTACATCTTTTTACCCCATCAAATGCCACTCTGTATGCCCCTTTAAAAATTGATTGCAATATATATATTCCTCATCTTCTCCTGAATTCAAAAATATAGAGATGTCACGTTTACTTTGAACATTTGCTCAGATTGTTTTTTAGTGCTGATGGTTTCTTTTCAGGCCGACAGATTGTCTAAAATATGTATTGCTTCATGTAAATGTCTTTTTGTTCTTCTTTTCTTCCATTCAGCGGACACAAGACTACGAGCAGAGCAGAGCGGCAAGATAAACATCAGTTCTTGCTGCTGGAGAAGGTTCTACAGGAGCAGATGGACCTGATGCGACTAATTTAGTAATTGGTCGCCAAAGAATCATGGTGGAGCCAGAGCCTGTGCTACTGTTCGATGGAGTCATCTTTTTACTGTTGAGTGTGGAAGATGTTGAAGGCACATGATGGATCTGTCGAAGGAGTGATCAGTGGTACTGGTAGGTGGCTTTGAATGCTATTGTTGAAGCAGACCAGTCATGCCTGTGCTATTTTCCCCAGATAACTGTAGCAAGATCTTGTGAGTGTGACATGTTATTGTTAGACGCTCTTTAGGCTTTAAATGTTACCTTGAGTGTGTGCTTTTTGGAGGATGCCAGATGTCATCACGGTTCACGGGTGTATCTTAACTGTTCATCAGTTCTCAGTCATGACCAGTTTCCCATTATCCTGGGAATTCATGCAAGGTTTATGCGTATTGGTCACATTTGTGAATTTAACCAACACATTTTGATGATAAAACTATGCTTATGGGTACGCACAATGATGGGCCTCTTTTTCTCATGTGGGGTGCGGAAAATGCATGCACCACTTTGTTTTCTGTGATCATTGCATCTGTGAGAAATAATGCAAATATTGCTCTGTGGCCAGAGCTGCCATCTGCTAGGTTTTCAGGGATGTAACAGAAATTGCTACGCTGTTTCCTCAAGTTCAAAATTGCAAGTGCTACACTCAAGCAAATAATCACAAACATGCAACAGTGCCTTCTTGTGAGTTCTGATTCTCACTTTGTGTAGGCATCGGATTATGGGTCAGAAAAAAAAATTTCCACACTGAATAGTATCACGGTTGACGCTCTCTTCTAACTATGTTTGTGCTTTCCAAATGAAGATTTGTGAGATAGTATTGAATGATTGATGCAGGTCACCTGAGGTGTGTGATTACATTTTATGACAATGCTACACTCAATCACCATTTGCTCTTCTGAAAACTTTTTTTTTTAAAGCAAGTGCGATTATTGATTTTTTGTTCCAGGTGACAGTATGATGCTTCCAGATTGAATTGTTTGTATGTGAAGAAGAGCTGTCTGAATATTTGATTTTTGGAATTCAGTTGGCTTGTTTTGTTTGTTTCAGATCCATGACCATGAGCTCGGTGTGGTTGGTGGACATGAACTAAAGACGACTACTGATGCTGTGATGACGAAGGTGTTCCATAGGCTACACGGTTGCTGACAGGGGGCTCTGGGGGAGGGCAGGGAAAGAGACCATGGTGTACGCTGCGACTAAAAGCCATCGACAGTGAGTTGTTTTTCATAATTTGTAAAATCATCCTGGTCCTTTTAGGAAGAAGATAAAATCCATGTCTACAAAACAACAAGTTATTTCTGTCTCAAATTTTGTTCTTTGGAATCAATTTTAAATTTGCCATGTTTCACATGGGAATGATAGTTGTCAAAGCTTTTACGCTTAACATTAAATTGCTAGAAGCCAAGTTCCTGAGCTCATTTGTCAGTGTCATGGATTTTCGACTACATACGAAATAAGGATGTTAGCAAACGGTATGATGTCGTCACATATGCGTCTGCACGTCACAGTACATGTATTATGAATTTCCGAAGGCCCCCAAAGAAAAAGTCATAGTAAAGGTAACTTTAACCACTTGACTGCCTTATGACGGGTATACCAGTCATGCGCTTGTGCAGCCGCAGCGCCTTAGGACGGGTAAACCCGTCTTCTCCGTTCCGGGATTTTCCAGAAATGCTACGTCACTGCTGACACACAAATAGCAGCCAATGGCTTGGTAGGATACCTCATTCTCATGAATAAACATAAATGGTGACGCGGTTTTGCGTTTGAAGGCTATTTTCGGCCTTGTCGACAGGGTATGGGAGAGAAATCTCGACTCGTCAAAATGGCTAACGGTGACTGTCGACCGGGCCCTAGTAGGGAAAAACAAAGCCGGACTGACGCTACAGGCGGTGCAAATGATTATGGATACTGACAGGGGAAGGGGGAGATCTTCTTTCGGACAATTCGTTGGAAACAGGTAGATGACAGTGATTATAATCCTTTCTTGGAGCGAGCAAAACAGCCACCTGTGTTTGATCCACAGGCACCGGAAGATGCGCCAGGCTGATTTTTCAAAAGTTCATATTTAAACATCATTATAAGCCAAACTAATTATCATTTCCATGATTAGACACTAAAAACAGATTCTTGGTTCAATTTCCTTTAAAAACAACATAGGTTTTACTTACCTACCTACTGCCAGTTTGAAGCTAGATTTTTTTGTGAATTATTACACCCCAAACTCCAACATTCCCTGGCAGTCAGGAATGCACATACCCAAGTTTTGATTGGCAGCGAAAGGGTTAAAACAAATATTAGGGTAGGTATTTTTTTTTACTTCTCTTCTACAAGGATTACAATGTGTTGTAATTTCCTAACTCAAGTATAGTTGGTGTGTTGTAAAAGCGTATGGTGTGTATGCAAGTTTGTGTGTCTGTATGATTTTTAGCAAGTTTACAGGCGTCAGGAAATAAACTTGAGACTTTTCTCAAATCAGTGATAGTTGTTTGATGATCTAAGTTCATGTTATTTTTTGTTTTGTCATGCAGAGGCTGTTCCGTGAAGCTGTACGGGTGCCACAGGTCAAGACCTTGAAGACGGCCGTTCAAGACTGGTTTTTGGAAGCCTGTGATAAAAGAAAGAGACAACAGGCCATGGAAGAGCCTTCATGGTTTGGTTTGCAGTCATTGAACTTTGTAATCTCTGTAGGCTTATTTACAATGCTAGTTGCAAAAATTTGATGAATGTAAGATTTGACTCGCCTGAGAAATTGCTAGTGAGTAATTGTATTTCACAGTTCAGGTCTGTGTGGCTGATGGGTAATGTACAGAAGAGTCTGGGGTTTTGTTGGACATTATTTAAGCTAAGCTTTAAACTTCACACTCTTCTACAGATGATGTTCAGACATGATGTACCCTTTTAGGTTGTGTCAGAACGACAGAAGACTAAACTGGAAGTGCTCAACTACCATTACTATCAGTGGAGACGCATGGATGCATTTGAACTTTTCTTGTGGGTATCCCATACTAAAAATATAGAATACATGATTCTGGAAAAGCTGTTCAAGGGCACTTACACACTATATTCGATTTTTAATACACGACTCAAACCTTCAGGCTAAATTAAAATGAATAAAATACAAGTATAAAGAGTTCAGAAAAGAAGAAAACAAAAAGTGAACAAATAGAAAGAAAAGGTTTTAACAATTCCTTGTCATTTATGGGAGTCGAACGCAAACAACCTAGGCAGCTTGAAGGAGACAATGCATGATGCGGGTTTTTGTTGTTCTTTATTATTTTTTGGAGTTGAGTTGAGAATTTAGAAGCGAGACTAGAAATATACTTTTTTTGTTTTGCTGTTAAAACCGTTATGATTGGATTTCTACAGATGTAAGTCTTGGTGCACCTGATAAAAATTTAGCCCTTGAATGCAGGCAGTGTAAGGTAAATGAAGCAAAGTTCTCTCCGAAACAGCAAAAAAAATGCATTTCAATTAGGCCAAAAAAAAAAATAGGTCTGTTTACGGTAACCTGACCGACCCTATTTTTTTCGCGCGACCCTAGACTTTTTTTTGGCATTTGGAAAAAGAAAAGAAAAATCTTTTGGGTTTTTTTTTGCAAAATAACGTAAAAATATGGTTTTTTGGAGAAAAAAAAATAAAATAAAAAAAAATAATCCCGACCTACCGACCCTATTTTTTTGGCCTATGTTACCGTAAACAGACCTATTTTTTTTTTTGGCCTTATATTGATCCTCGCCACCTTATTTTGTTTGCTGAGCAGCTGGCCGCTGGAGACTTGTCTATCATTTTGTGAGTAAGCTGCGTGTTTTACATCCATTTTGAGATGGCAAACCTATGTTTTACGCAGTCTGATAAGTTTTTTTTAATTTATGAGTTTTATGTCATGTTTTTTTTTAAATTTATGAGTTTATGTCATGTTGGTGTGCTTAGTTATACCAGAGACTATAGAGTATACAGAGACGCGTCATCCTTCTTTGCGCTGCGGTGCGAAAATGAGACCGGCTGGCTCAGCGCGGGAAAAGAGCCACTCCCTGCCGCACAAGGAAGTTCGCGTATAGCGGCTGCTGTCGGCTGTGTTTATATCACGTTTATAATTTATTAACATACTGTCTGTTCTGTCCGGCTGACAGTGCTGCAAAAAGTAACTGGACGAAAAAATATGTTTGTTTGTGAACATCCTTTTTAAATTACCATAAAAACACCGCAGAAAATGGTATAGATTAAAATTAAATCAAATTTTCTTAGGCAATATTCGCTGCATCGCTGTAGTTATGCAAACATGATTCAAGTCGGTGTCTTTTCACGAACTACTGAACCGTCGTTATTTTTGTGTGTTTTAATCAATTACAAATAAATGGTCAGTTAAGCCTGAGCAAATATGTCAGGAATAAATCGTTTAACGAAATAGTTCCCGGTTAAATCGGTAACTAAGGCATTTAGTCAATTTGGTGTCGTCCCAGCACATCGAAACTGAAATGGGTTGTCAATTACACGGAGCTAAGAAGTTATCATGTAAGGAAAACTGTAAAATACAGCAACTTAAACCAGATTCTTGTGACCAAGCTGACTTTAAAAAATCTTGATCGATCGATGATTTTCTTATTTCTTTTCAGTTGCTTCTTTCTTGTTCAGAAAGCTCTCTCACTCCCTCTCTCTCTCTCTTTTTTCTCTCTCTCTCTCTCTCTCTCTCTCTGAGTCAGTCACACACACACACACACACACACACACACACACACACACACACACACACACACACACACACACACACAAAAATTGAATTAACTAGGTATACAGACCGACTGCATGACACTTTGAACAGCATCGTCACAAGTACTCCAGTTTGAGAAGTTTTCGACTTTTCCGCTTGGACGAAGAAGAGAATCTGTTGTTGTTGTCCTTCAAAACAAAATGAAGCCTGATGTTAGTGAACAACTGCACAATCAGATTGTTGAGCTTGCACTGCGCAGAAGGACAGGTCAATGACCCATTCATGTTTTTCTCCAAGCGAAGAATGATTCTTGTTCTGACTCGGTCCATGTGCAACAACTGCTCGGACTCACTTCTATCAGCTCAACCAGCTCCACGAGTTGTTGGCTTGGAACGGTCAGGCCTTCCCCCTTCATGTCAGGCAGCTGCTTCTTGGTCAGAAAAATCTCTTTACTTTCACCCCTGAAGGTCCGACCAAAAGCCCACGACAACCTGAACAGACCTTTCCTGTCAACTTTCTGGCGATGTAGCCCGAGATGTATGTCAGGATATTCTCCTCCTGAATGGACAGATCAGCTGGAAAGGCGAAAGCCATCCTGAGTATATCTGCGTGTTCGTCTGACTGGTACTGGAGAGGCAAAGGTACATCTTCAAGGGGTGTGGAGTGGCCATCCTCCTGCTGGAGAGTCTCGAGACTGAGGAGGAAGTGGTCGTCTTCTTCTTCACAGTTGCTCAAAGCACTCTGAACTACAATTCAGTCCACCATTACTTGTCGAAGAAAAAGCCGAAAGTTGGTGGCGCTGGGATTGTCTGCATGTCCTCCCTTTCCCCGAATCACGGAGAACAAGTTCTCAATGCAGTCTTGGTTTAAGCGTTTTGTGCAGAGAAACCTGACGTTGTAGTCTTTGTGGAGCTCATCCCACAAAGACAACAGGTTCCTGATGCTGAAGGCCCATCCTTGCATACATGGCAATGGTCTTGAGCTCCGAGAGACCAACGAGGACAGCCAGGACAATGTGTCTGTCAGGAAGGCCTTGTGTCCCGATGACTCTGACAGTGCATGACGCATGGTTTGCTTACTCTTGGTGCTGTAGCTGTTGAAGGCGTTGAAAAGCTGATCCATTTTTTCAACAAAGTCTGCAGTCGCCAGGGCATCCTTTGGCATGGCATCCATCTTCACCATTGCTGCGGCTGCAACGCTGTACGAAAGAACCTGAGTAGCATATTTCACCTTCAGGTTGGCAAACGGTGGAAGGATGACATGCTTTTTTGTGAGTTTTGGCGTCATGCGAACTCCTTTAATAGAATCAAGTTCGTAGAAGTCCTGGATATACTTCCAGTCAATGCCCTTCCCGTCGTGGCCTATGAAACCAGTTTTCTTCAAGTTGTTCCTTGTGTTTTTGATCAAATGTGGGGAGTCGTAAAAAACGTAGATCTTGGTGTTGTCAAACAAGAAAAAAGGCATCTCTTCAGTGACACCAAGGCTCTGAATAGCCTTTCGGTTGTTAGAACCCTGGTCACAGATGACAGCCTTTACGCGCAACCCTTGTTCCACAAGCTTGTTGATGAACTGGCAGATAAATGACTTCAGCAATGTGCCATCAACAGTGCCACTGGTCAAAATGTATCCAACTGCTTGTTTTCACGGCTGTACAAGACCACGTGCCAAGAAAACTGTGGCGTGATTTGCAACATAATGGCTCCTTTGGCTGCCGAAGTCTTCCAGGCCCTCCACCTCGTCTCGTTCAGAATTGTAAATAACGTTCTCTTTCAGCGTCATCTCGTCAAGCACAACAGCGCACAGCTTTTTGGTAGGGTGGTCTCTTAGTTTCCGTCCAAGTCAAGGACGTTTTGGTTGAAGCCTGGAAAGATGTGCACTTGTTGCATGATCCTGTTCAATGTACTTTGGGATGGCAATCGAAAGAGCTTTTGAAGCATCTTGTAGGTTTTGGGGTTGGCATGGAGGAGTGCAAAACCTAACGCTTTTTCTTGACAAGTCCATTTGGCTTTCTTTTTCCTTCCAACCCGTATCTGAGTTGACACAAAATTCAGTGTCGCTGGCGACAACTGAGTAGCCTGACAATTCTCTCATCAGGCTTTGCTTGTTTTTCAAAGTCGTTGTTCTTTGCTTTGCTTCGTTCTTCCTCTTCTCTGCATCGTTCTTCCTCTTCTCTGCTTTGAACCTCAAAACCATTCGACGATATTTCTGCCGCGATGCTCGTAACTTCTTATTTAGAGACATTTTACGGGGAGATTCTTTTTTCACCTCTATGGGGCTGAGACCGATTGTGTAGTCACAGGAGTGGGACTTGAGGCTTGTTCCATGTTCACTTCAAAAAGTTTGCTGAGACCCGATAAATCTGAAACATCAAGCATCTTAATTATTACAACAACAGACGTCTGGCAAAAAACCGCAAAAACAAACAAAAAAATCACGGTCACTTGAAATGTACCCCAAATCAAAACGCTCTGTCAGCTGTCTCTTCTGATATCAAGATCGAGATTCCTGCAGTCGTTTGTACGCAAAAATATCGGATTGGATAATCCGCAGGTAAACAGGACATGAGTACGTGTGCGTGCAGCACAAAAAAAACCCAACAACAACAACAACAACAACAACAACAACAACAACAACAACAACAGAAGTGCAGATGTAAACCAGCAGAATGAGAAAACAATCTAATTTCAAACTCATAGCTAACCGTTAACATCTGCTACATTCAAGTCAGAAATTACTCACCTTTTTCTCTCGGCGAAAGTTTTGATTTTTTGGCTTTCTCTTGATGCACTTCAGTTTTCTGAGGCAGACGTCGTTTGGTCATAATCTTCTTGGGTGGATTTGGGACCGCAAACAAAGTGGGCACCGCTGACCACTTCAGACCGTTTTCTGCTTTCTTGACTGGATGATTGAACTTAATATCTTCAAAGTGATCAATACAAAGGTAGCAATTTCTTTGTACATAATCCACGCTCCTCTTCCGTAGATCATCTCTTCTGCAGTTTTGTATCCATTGTTTGCATCTGTATGTCACAAGCAAAAGAATAACATTAATTACTCTCTCTCTCTCTCTCTCTCTCTCTCTCTCTCTCTCTCTCTCTCTCTCTCTCTCTCTCTCTCTCTCTCTCTCTCTCTCTCTCTCTCTCTCTCTGTCTACCCTCTTTGACCTTTACTCATTCAAAATGGTGTACAAGAACAACAACAACAATAACCATCATCATCATCATCATCATCATCAAAACGTTTACAATCAAAATATTAATCATGATAATACTAACGTTCGAAGCTGCAAGCTGTTATCCGTTGTAGATCTACTCTATAACCCCGCGACGGCCGTGTCAGTGAGATTGTTATGTCTACCCTAACGGCTGTGTTTATCAGCTCGATCGATCCGTATTTGCCACTAGCAGTTCCAGACTTGGCATGCCGAAATGAGATAAAGTAAAGGAGAAATAAATCTTATACATGTGAAACTAGTATCAACATGCACAGCTTGGACTGGGTTGAGGCTGTGTTGTGTACAGTGTGTGTTTTTACTGTTGCGGTAGAATAGATAGACACGCAGTTCGACGCTACAACTTTTACTGATTTTCCAACATTTAACGAGAGAAAAATTGAAGAAACAATCCTCACCTGCTCTCTTCCTTGGGAAATTTGAACATCCTGAAGCCTTTGGCATGTGTGTTTGAGCAATTGATGGCCGAACACCATGCCCCACTGCGTTTTCGCGTCGGCGCGGCCATACTTGTGCAGCACGATCACTACTGCTGTGAAAAGAGAAAGTAGATTTTTCCATGTTTCCGCGTGGTGGCGCCACTGGGCTTCCGGTCTCACTTTTCTGCACCGTATGGAGCGTCTCTGTATACTCTATAGTCTCTGGTTATACATATCAGTGGAGAAGGGGCATTGAATAAGTGTTTCTTTTTGATATCATTGTTCTGAATTTTGACTATTAGCTGGCATTTTACCTTTTGTTTCGTTATTGTAGTTGTTACTTTTGTGTAGTGAAACTTGATAACTCACTGCTGCCCATGTCTAGGTTGTGTCAATTGTTTTTTCTTCACTGAACGTACCACTGATTATCAATGATGACATCAGGGTTTTGTTCTGTTTTTTCTCTGGCATTTGAATTTGCTTCAAATCATTGTGAACTTTTTTTTTCCATGCAAAGTTACTGGTATATGTGAATATGTTAACACACTTCAAATCAAAACCTGAAATGTCTCCTTTTTAAAAGTAATTTTTTTAATTTCTTTTATTTAAATGGTACACATTCATATGATTGTCTCCCTTTTTTTCCCTTTTTTTTTGTCCTTTTTTTTTGTCTCTCCTTCTCTTATTTTGTTTTTTTCTTTCTTATTCTTCGGTTTGTTCTTCCTTTTATCTTCTTATCCTCTTTCTCTTGCTTGTTCCTTGTCCCAGTATGCTTTCACGCCGCCCCATCTAATTATTTTGTGCTCCATCCACATCTGAATTTCGTTCAGCTGCCTTGTCCGAAATGTGTGTGGGGCACATATGTATGTTTAATGTCAATGTTCATGTTTCAAGTTCCTTGCTTTGTGAGTTGCATACCAATGTTTTATGCAGTCGTGATAGATTCTAAATGTATGTGTTATCCTAGTTTGGTGTACATTGACTGGATTTCGATCCCTGGAGAATGGGCATTAACTAAGTGTTTGTTTGTGATATCATTAGTAATCTGAAGTTCAACTATTAGCTGGCTTGTAGAACTTTTTTTCTCTTTTTGTTGCTGTTCTGTATTCAAACATGTTGATACAACTCACTGCTGCCTATGCCTAGGCTGTGCCAATTATTTATTTATTTGTTTACATCAATGTGATATAGTGACGAGTGTACATCAAAATTCTCTCTTATAAGTTATACTGGATTCTTCACTGCATGTACTACGGCGTATCGATGATGACTATCAGGGTTTTGTTCTATTTATTCTTTGTTCTGCCAATTTGAATTCTGCTTTGAATAGTATTTTGATCATTTTTGTTTCCGTGCTGCTGGTATGTCAAAATGCAGTGAAATTAAAACCTGGAAGTCACAATGGCAATAAGCGAGATTCAAATCTCTCCTTTGTTTTAATCAATTTATTTGACTGCATTTTTGTTTTAGAACTTGTACATAATTATGATCATCTCTGTTATCGAACCTGCACGCTTGACCTTTGTCTTTCTGGATCAATACAATGTTGTGCACTGCCCATTATTTGTTTGTGAGTGCGTAAAGCGGTTGTGTGGTCTGCGTAAAATTGTGTAGGTCAATCGTGACATCTGCGTGGAGAGTGCGTCAAATGCGTGAGAATGCGTAAAGCAATTGTGACATCTGCGTGGAGAGTGCGTCAAATGCGTGAGAATGCGTACAGCAATTGTGACATCTGCGTGAAGAGAGCGTAAAAAGCGCGTAATGCCTGAGAATGCGTCAATAATTCGTGATATCTGCGTGGAGAGTGCGCAAGATGATCAGGACATCTGCGTCAAGAGCGCGTTAAATGCGTAAAGCAATCGTGTCGTCTGCGTGGAGAGCGCGTTAATAGCGTGAGAATGCGTAAAGCAATCGTGACGTCTGCGTGGAGAGTGCGAATTTGTCTTGGTGTCAAATAAGCGTGCGCTGGAGGTGCGTATGGTCTGCGTAATCTGAGGGAAAACGAGTGTGTCACGCATGTATTTCGCTTTGCAAAATCGCGCGCGTTACGCATGCGTCCAGTGCAGTTGTTACGCAGAGTTTGGCGACTGCGACACGCATTCGCTGCGCAAAATTTTGCTGGCTGGGCACTGGTAGAGACTACATTAGTAGAGTGACCGTGTCCTATTCACCATTCAGCGTGACAACCACTGGTAGAGACTACATTAGTAGAGTGACCGTGTCCTATTCACCATTCAGCGTGACAACCACTGGTAGAGACTACATTAGTAGAGTGACCGTGTCCTATTCACCATTCAGCGTCACAACCACTGGTAGAGACTACATTAGTAGAGTGACGTGTCCTATTCACCATTCAGCGTCACAACCACTGGTAGAGACTACATTAGTAGAGTGACCGTGTCCTATTCACCATTCAGCGTGACAACCACTGGTAGAGACTACATTAGTAGAGTGACGTGTCCTCATTGAAGTTGTGTCGTGTTGCAAGTGGGAGACTGATTTCGACCCGCGAGAAAGGTGAGAGGCAATAGTTAAGTAGTGTGTGTGTGTGTGTGTGTGTGTGTGTGTGCGTGTGTGTGTGTGTGTGTGTGTGTGTGTGTGTGTGTGTGTGTGTGTGTGTTCGTGCGTTTGTGTGTGTGTGTTCGTGTGTGTGTGTGTGTGTGTGTGTGTGTGTGTGTGTGCTCGTGCGTTTTAGTGTGTGCTTATGCTTGCGTGTGTGTGTATGTGTTTTTGTGTGTTTTGTGAGTGTGTGTGTGTGTGTGTGTGTGTGTGTGTGCGTGTGTGTGTGTGTGTGTATGTATGTGTGTGTGTTTGAGAGAGAGACGGACAGACAGACAGACAGACAGACAGACAGACAGACAGACAGATACAAGCTATGGTCTCCTGGATGTTGTACAATTTTCGTTACTGCGCGCACTGTGTGTAAGTGTATTATTGTGCCAGGCCCCAACACGAAGAGACGTCAGACATGTGATTACACTGTAACCACGACTAGACCGCTTAGCTACACAACAGAAGGTTTTGATCGCTATACAGGGAGTGGCTGCACCTGTAAGCTGTTATGTCAACGCCTGCTGCATCGATTTAAGTTAAAGATACTCTCCCCCGTTTGTGAACTATCATGTAAACGCCCACAGTTGTGTCGACTGAGACTATTACATGGATAAGAGTATTCTAACGGCTTGACACATACGAAAAAGCTGCTGTCTGGTTGTAAAGTATCGTCCATCTACGCATTGAGACTTTCTTACTGTAATTGTGCTCGAGAGCCAAACTTTACGTTTCTGTTCTGCTGTTATATTTCTGAAATGGCCCGAGAACCAATTAAGAAATAACATTAAATTAAAAATAAGGTGCACTCCGAATACACAACAGCATTGCCCTGTACATGTTTATTGTTTATTTATTGTCCAGCGTAAACGTGTGGATAACATGTGCGGTGGTCCACATGATGGATAAAACAAAGAAAGAACTAAATGAAATGTTTCTTTAAAGGTTCAGTTCTTTCCGTGAAAACAGCTCTGGGCATAATATCTCACTTCTACCAACACTTTCACATCCGATACAAACTATCGCTCCTTCTTCTTCAGCGTTCCAGAATGTTCTGGTTACGTGTGAGCTCGTTTGCCCATTTGGGTTCCCCAAACTATACTCTGAGAGTATAGTCAGCTTCACTCCGCTTTCGTTGAGTAGGCATGCTGGGTATTTTCGTGTTTCCATTACCCACCGAACTCTGACATGGATTACAGGATATTTTCCGTGCGCACTTGGTCTTGTGCTTGCGTGTACACACGAAGGGGGTTTAAGTCACCAGCAGGTCTGCACATAAGTTGACCTGGGAGATCAGAAAATCTCCACACTTAAGAGGGCCCCAAAGGGGGGGTATCATCACGATCACGGGAAGGGAAATTTTAACTTTCACGATCACAGTTACCTTGATTTTTGTTTTCACGATCACGAACACCAGTGGCAAATCACGGTCACGGTAAAAGTTGCATGTACAGAAAGCACGTGTCAAAGTAAACACAACCACACAGAAATTGGCTCATCTGGATCTATTGTTTATTCAACACAAAGTGAGATCAGAACTGTTGCACTTTTTTATTATTATTTTTTTTAATTCTCTTTCATACACACATAGAAATTATACATATCATGATTTGTAATCAGAAACAAGAATGTTGTTTTCATTGTTTTCTCTCTCTCTCTCTCTGTCTCTCTCTCTATCTCTCTCTCTCTGTCTCTCTGTCTCCCTATCTCTCTCTCTCTCTGTCTCTCTCTCTATTTCTCTCTCTCTCTGTCTCTCTCTGTCTCTCTCTGTCTCTCTCTGTCTCTCTCTCTCTCTCTCTCTCTCTCTCTCTCTCTCTCTCTCTCTCTCTCTCTCTCTCTCTCTCTCTCTCCCTCCCCCGGTGTCACCTTGTCACAAGTCGTGTGCTGCGAGAAAAATGTATCCCATTTAAATATAAAAACCCAAGCACTTTTAGACTCAGCTTGTTCCTGGCTTCCCCTCAAGAAACTGTTGTTAGAAATGTATCCTTGTGTATAAAGCCTTTAAATTAAGAGATGTTTTAACCTCTTAGTTAAATAACGTGTAATGTATGTTTTAATCCGTAGTGTTGTGCGATTGTTATGTTGTACCTTTTTTGCACCTGATGAGTTAAATTATTTGCAACGTTAATCATTTGTTCACACTCCGATCCTTCATAAGGGGCTATGGCCTATTGAATAAATTATCTGCGTCTGCGTCTGCGTCTCTCTCTCTCTCTCTCTCTCTCTCTCTCTCTCTCTCTCTCTCTCTCTCTCTCTCTCTCTCTCTCTCTCTCTCTCTCTCCACTCATACACATTCAACTCCCACACCCTCACTCACACACATGAATATATACGGTACTTGCACAATTTCACATTTCCAGAGCTAAATCTTGTAAACCCATTTTCTCAAAAACTATTGGGTGGATTGAAATTAAAGTACATGTATGTTTGATGGGTTCTTTATTTTCAACTTTGCCATACAATGTGAGGTACACCATCGCCTGGTTTCATGGCCTTGAAAAACAAACAGGAATGCTACAGGCCAAAAATGGTTTTACCTGAAAGAAGCGCGCAGTGGCGAAGCCACAAGGCTGAGCCTGCGAAGCAGGCGAGCCGACAAGGGGGGACCGGGGGCATGCCCCCCCGAATTTTTTTTCAAAAAACGGTTAAAATCTGTGCAATCTGGTGCATTCTGGGCATCATTTTCAGGGCTGTAATAGTGTTATAATCTTGTTAAAAATCCCATTTTAGCCTCCCCCCACCACCATTCAACACGCCTCCAAACTGGTGAAAACAACACTACTGTGCGCTGGCTTCCTTGAGACCAGCGCCCGGTCGCGTTGCACGATATTCACACGGATCGTTTTTGCGGAAATATTTCAACTTCACCGGAATAAATTTGACTTTACCGAATTTTGAAAACGGCTTTATCGGATTTCCGGCAATTACCGGAAAATTAGCATGCCTGACAAAATCCCCAACGAAATGATGACTTTGATCGTCTTTGACATGAGGATCAAGTGACCCAAACTAGAGGGCCCCAAAGGGGGGGTATTATCACGATCACGGGAAGGGAAATTTTAGCTTTCACGATCACAGTTACCTTGAT
This sequence comes from Littorina saxatilis, assembly GCF_037325665.1. NCBI lineage: Eukaryota > Metazoa > Mollusca > Gastropoda > Littorinimorpha > Littorinidae > Littorina > Littorina saxatilis. The sequence goes on along the minus strand of NC_090253.1, from coordinate 54,266,042 downwards.
TTTTGTTTTCACGATCACGAACACCTTGACGAATAGAGGATCATAGAGTGATACAGCTGTGAAAAATGTACGTTGAAAATAAAATGCTTTGCAATAATGCCCATCACGATCACGAAAACAAATGACGATCACGATCACGAGACTTGATTTTTTTGTCATCACGGATCACGGGCAAAGTCCCATCACGATCACAGAAATATCGGCAATCACGGTCACAGAAAGGTCAAAAAACGCCAATCACGATCACGATTTTAAACCCTTTGGGGCCCTCAAACTAGTACGTCTCCCCGCCATTGTTTCTGAATTTAACCCATTGTTGATATTAACGTTTACAGGCGCTAAAATAAATCCAAGCTTAATGCAAAGAAGCGACAATTAGAATCTATGCCAAGCGTGTCCACGTTGCTGGGATGAAAAACACATTTCTAGTTTCGGTTTTGCTACACGCAGACTCGATCTCGAGCCAGTCGAGGTCACACTGAGCGAGTGATAGCCGGACGTGGCAATGTCGACAATGTCAATAATCTCACTCAAACTAAAAGATCTTGAACAAATTTCAAGATCTTTGCCTACATTCAGAACAGTCATATAGCAACATAGATCAACATACCTTGATATTTCGTCTTCGGAAAGACCGACCCGTAGCCTGACCTTTCCACCAAGGAAGGCATTCTCGCCGCCTGCTTTGGTCTGGCTTGAATCCACAAAATATAACAGAAGTTCGATGACAGTACCGCTGCACGCCATTTTTGATCTTCGAATTCGAATTTGACTGAATGCACTCAAAACTTTTGCACGAAGCCCTTTCATTGGATGAAGTTTGGCAGACTTTTGCAATTTGCCTTCTGATTGGATCTCTTTTTGTGTGTGATTGGTTCTCTTAAAGGGAAGCAATCGCTGTCAAAATCATATTTCTGAATGTGTTGTTGCTTCCCTTCAATCGGGATTGGCTCCTTGACGAATAGAGGATCATAGAGTGATACAGCTGTGAAAAATGTACGTTGAAAATAAAATGCTTTGCAATAATGCCCATCACGATCACGAAAACAAATGACGATCACGATCACGAGACTTGATTTTTTTGTCATCACGGATCACAGAAATGGAAATTTCGGCAATCACGGTCACAGAAAGGTCAAAAATCGCCAATCACGATCACGATTTTAAACCCTTTGGGGCCCTCTTAACCCACTAGGCGGCAGCTCCACTTACACACATACTTATAATCAACATTTTGAGTGGTTTCTGTGTTCTGGACTTTTTTGGTAAGCTTATTCCCAGATTGACTCAAGTGTAGTGGCTGTGTCAGAATGCAATGGAAAACAACAACTACACAGAAAGCCGCCCGGCTGTAGGTATGTGTCAAGGTGGAAGGACGAGCTTGTCCCACGGGAAAGTCTGGCCAGATCTGAGAGGATGAGCTTGTCCCACGGGAAAGTCTGGCCAGATCTGAGAGGATGAGCTTGTCCCACGGGAAAGTCTGGCCAGATCTGAGAAGATGAGCTTGTCCCAGGGGAAAGTCTGGCCAGATCTGAGAGGATGAGCTCGTCCTACGGGAAAGTCTGGCCAGATCTGAGAGGATGAGCTCGTCCTACGGGAAAGTCTGGCCAGATCTGAGAGGATGAGCTTGTCCCACGGGAAAGCCTGGCCAGATCTGAGAGGATGAGCTTGTCCCATGGGAAAGTCTGGCCAGATCTGAGAGGATGAGCTTGTCCCATGGGAAAGCCTGGCCAGATCTAAGAGGATGAGCTCGTCCCACGGGAAAGTCTGGCCAGATCTGAGAGGATGAGCTCGTCCCACGGGAAAGTCTGGTCAGATCTGAGAGGATGAGCTTGTCCCATGGGAAAGTCTGGCCAGATCTGAGAGGATGAGCTTGTCCCATGGGAAAGTCTGGCCAGATCTGAGAGGATGAGCTTGTCCCATGGGAAAGTCTGGCCAGATCTGAGAGGATGAGCTTGTCCAAGGGGAAAGTCTGGCCAGATCTGAGAGGATGAGCTCGTCCCACGGGAAAGTCTGGCCCGATCTGAGAGGATGACCTTAATCGTTTATGGGAGAAGGAACGTACCTTTAATTTGTTCCAACGCAAAGGAACACTTGCGGCCCGCTGAAGTTTCTGTAGCCTGAAGTCAATTAAAGCGCTGTTTGGTTAGACAAATGTCATCCGAGTCAATGAAAGAAATGCGGCCAACTCAAGTTTCTACAGCCTGAAGTCAATTAAAGCGCTGTTTTGTTTAGACAAATTTAATCCCAGGCAATTGAAAGAAATGCGGCCAACTCAAGTCTCTACGGCCTAAAGTCAATTAAAGCGCTAGCGCTGTTTTGTTTAGACTAGGTGCGCAGTGTTTTGTGTCGTATTAGTTAATGAAGAGACTGTCCGTTTCCAGATACAGACACACAGACACACAGACAGACATTCACACAAATACACGCACACACAACTGTAACCGAGTGCCGAAACACTACGATCACCTCGGGAAGCGAAGTGCAATCAAACAGGATTGAAAATGTTAGGGCTAATTTCTTAGCCCTATCAAAAATGTTATGCAAACCCGAAGGTTTCCATGAACATACAGACAATCGGAAACCACCAGACCCCATCACAAACAGAATTCTACAATCCACTGGTGTTGACTTTTAAAGGCCAACAACTCGGGTGCAGAGTCTGCTGTGAAAGGAGCTGTAGCCTCCCCTGTCACACAACAAACACACACAATCACGCACGCGCATACAGACACATACATACACACTGACAAGCACACATACTCACACGCACAAACACACACACATACACACACACACACGCATCCACACAAATACAGGCACACACACAAAACACACACAATCACGCACGCGCATACAGACACATCCAGACACTCAGACAAGCACACATACTCACACCCTCAAACAACACCTACACACACTTACTCACACACACAAACACACACACACACACACACAAACACATACACACGCATACGCGCACACACACACACACACACACACGCACACAAACACACAAACACACACACACATTCACACACAAACACGCACACACACACACACAAACACACACGCACCCACATACACACACACACACCACACACACAAACACACACACACACCCTTTTGATTCCCAGCCTTCCGAAATAAATGTTGCAACACATTTTGCAATACATTTTGTAAAACAGTATGTGTGTGTGTGTGTGTGTGTGTGTGTGTGTGTGTGTGTGTGTGTGCGTGTGTGTGTGTGTGTGTGTGTGCGTGTGTGTGTGTGTATGTGTGTGCGCGTGTGTTTGTGTGTGTGTGTGTGTGCGTGTTTGTGTGTGAATGTGTATGTGTGTGTCTGTGTGTGTCTGTGTGTGTGTGTGTGTGTGTGTGTGTGTGTATCCAGAAATCATTATGGGTGCCGCCAGTAGCAGTGAGCTACCAGAATGCCCTGTCTGCCATGACGGCTATAAAGAGCCAAAGATACTGCCGTGTACACACCTAGCGTGCAAAAAGTGCGTCGTGTCGTGGCTGCAGAAGGCAGGGGTCAAGGGAGGCTGTCCGCTCTGCAGGGCCCCCATCCTGCCCTCCACCAGCCAAGGTCAACGTGACCTCAACACTCTGGTCAATGACCTGCCCACTGACCTGGCCACCATGGCTCTAGTGGACAGTCACACAGTGCTCATCGGTCAGCATGTCTGCATGATCTGTGACAACAGCGTAGCTGCCACGTCATTCTGCTTGCAATGCGACGCAAAAATCTGCAAAGCTTGTATAAGGACTCACAAGAACATACCCTCAACCAGGAAACACGTCATTGAAGACTTAAACAAACTCAGCCCGCAGCGGTTGGCTGAGATAAAACGTGCAACATGTAACGTGCACGATGATAGGCTGGCTGAGCTGTATTGCTCCACCCACCAGGAGCTCATTTGCACGCTGTGCAACTCGACCAATCACCGCAGCTGTGCAGAGGTGAAGGCCATCCCAGACGTGGCGACAGAGAAGAGAAGAGAACTGGAACAACAGGCACAGAGACTGAGGGACAGAGCGACAGCATTGGCAACGGAGGTTGGTGTGAACTCTTCATGTTAATGCTGTTGTGTTATCAGACTTTTTCCTCTCAATGTTTCTTTCTATCCGTGTGCTTCATTTGTTAAAGTGTACCATGAAAGCAGATTTAAATCGTTTCCGACTGATTTTACATGACGTTTTGAGTCTCATTGGATGATACAAATCAGGGGGAAATGGATGGTAAGGTGAATGCATTATGCATGCTTGAATGATTTATCTTCACGTAAAAATAAGACTTTAAACCTGAATTCGCATGACGTTTTAGGTCTCGATGGATGATAAAAATCGGGGGGAAATGGATGGTATGGTAAATGCATATCTTGTTGCATGCTCACATGATTTGTATGGACGTTAAAAAAACAAATTGTCGTAACTACGTGTATGAGGATGTATCGATTTTTCAGTGCGAAATTCGATTTTAAAAACGACATTTAGAAGTCCACTTTACAGAGTGATCAGTGTTCCTGTGTTTTAGATCCAAGAGGTCACGGACACTTTCAAGGCCATGCGTAAAAAGGCCAATGACATGTTCGATGACCTTGAGCAGTGCTTGAAGAAGCGACGTCAGGAGGTCAACACGCTGATACAAACTGAGGAAAACGCCGTCATGACGTCACTGGCGGAGCTGGAGAAATGGCGGGCGGCCTTAGCACTGAACGCAGCCAGCGTAGGAAATGTGGTGCAGTCAGCGTCTGGAGGGTCTCTGCTGGGGATGATGAAAGGTCTGACGTCACGCCTCGACGACCTGGAGTTACAGACCGGAACGACACGAAAGATGGAGGTCAAAGATTTGACCTTGGACCTCCAGAAACTGAATCAACTGAGGGCCGACATTGCCTCGCTGGGTACGTCATATTTCCTGTACAGCTTTTCTGTGTTGGTTGTTTGTTGTTGCTTCTTGTCTCAAGAACACAGAGAGTCTTGGGGGGGGGGGGGGGGGGGGGGCTCATTCAGCGGCCATGTCACTATCTTTTTTGTTCTCGACTTACGCTTTTTGAAAATTAATCGCATTTTATCTCAGTGATGATAAGAATTAGGTACCTGTAATTATCACTTGTACATAACAATGAATTGAGAGAAAAGACCATAACAGATGATACGCATTAGATCTGAGTGATGGTGTCATCTTACGCTGTTCAGTTGTCTGTCTGTGTCTGGGACGAGGCGTTATTCTGTCACACACTGTTCAGTTGTCTGTCTGTGTCTGGGACGAGGCGTTATTCTGTCACACACTGTTCAGTTGTCTGTCTGTGTCTGGGACGAGGCGTTATTCTGTCACACACTGTTCAGTTGTCTGTCTGTGTCTGGGACAAGGCGTTATTCTGTCACACACTGTTCAGTTGTCTGTCTGTGTCTGGGACGAGGCGTTATTCTGTCACACACTGTTCAGTTGTCTGTCTGTGCCTGGGACGAGGCGTTATTCTGTCACACACTGTTCAGTTGTCTGTCTGTGTCTGGGACGAGGCGTTATTCTGTCACACACTGTTCAGTTGTCTGTCTGTGTCTGGGACGAGGCGTTATTCTGTCTCACACTGTTCAGTTGTCTGTCTGTGTCTGGGACGAGGCGTTATTCTGTCACACACTGTTCAGTTGTCTGTCTGTGTCTGGGACGAGGCGTTATTCTGTCACACACTGCTTGCAGAGGGACACAGTCATTCAGGGACTCGTCACGAAAGATGCAAGGAGGGGTCAGTTCTTAGTCTCTCGATCATGCCTTGAAACCATACGTTTAAATACATCGTAAAATCAATACCTCTTTAATAAAAACAACATACCACGTATCATAATTACGTTACGTTAGATAATTGATAAATACAATTCTAGAATGCAGACTTTACACATGAATTGAACGTTTTTCAAGTACTGAAATGTGTCTACAGGTCAGATCACAAAGCCCGCCACAACACCGACAACGTTACAGCAGCCTACACAGCCGTCACCAGCAACAACTACAGCGACATCAGCGACAACACCACGGACTGCAGACAAACCCAGAAAGGCGGCGTTGGCCAAAGTACTGAGAGTAGGGGACCGGGTCAAACCGGGACCGGACTGGTATTCTGATCTTGGCTCTAAGGTAAGACTGCGTGTCCCTCTCCTGTCTGACAGTGCAATCACTCAGTCGCAGTTGTCACTAAAAGGAAGCTGATACAATACATATTCTGGTTCTGCTTTTGCTCGAGATGCAACACAAATGAAATGTTGTGTTATAAACATGATTCAGAAGAAATAGAGTTTAATGAACTAAAGAGGAATACATTCACACACGCACGCATGTAAATACGCACTCAAACAAATGCATACAAACTGGATGAAACCATGCTGATACTTCCTTATTTGGCGTTTGTTGCACACACACACACACACACACACACACACACACACACACACACACACACACACACACACACACGCATATATATACATATACATACACACATATACATCCACACACACATACATACATAGACACACTCACACATACACACACAAACACCCCCTCACACACACACACACACACACACACACACACACACACACACACACACACACACACACACGCACAAACACCCCCTCACACACACACACACACACACGCACAAACACCCCCTCACACACAAACACACACACACACACACACACATACAAGCAGTGACCAGTGTGTACTGTGTGCAGGACAAGAAAGGCACAGTGACGGCCATCCCGTCAAGACTAGCAGTACAGCGGGGCGGTGATCCACAAGGCAGGGTGGACGTGCAGTGGGATGATGGATATGAAGACTGGTACCGTATGGGAATTAATGGCTGGTATTCCCTGGACCTGCTGTGACAGCCTTCGTCACCCCCACCTTTCCCCGTGCACTGTATTGTACTGATTGTAGTGTCTCAGTATCCTTCTGCATGTAGTGAATAAAGTGTGTTTGTGTGTGTGTGTGTGTGTGTGTGTGTGTGTGTGTGTGTGTGTGTGTGTGTGTGTGTGTGTGTGTGTGTGTGTGTGTGTGTGTGTGTGTGTGTACGAGTACAGATTTCAGAGTTATGTTAACAAAATCATTTGTTTTGTATCCATAAAGAACAGGCCACAGAACCTTAACGGCATGGCGAAGCTCAATAGTGTTTGGCACGCATACAGAATAATCATTTTCTTTTGTTTTCACGTGCAATGTGTCTGCCCCAGCGCTTTGTTTACTGTCGGCAGAGGGTGTAACCTCCCCTGGCTGTAATTATCTCACTATTCCTGTTTAGAAGACTGGACTGAAGGCGTTGGAGCCTTTTTTAGATCCAAAATCGGTTCTGTTTTTCTTGGGGAGCCGTAGAGAGTGTGAGTTGTCTGTATGGAGCTGGGTGTCACCCACTGTGGGTCCTCTGTGGCATACACCAGGGGTGATTGACATTGATTCAGATATCTAGATATCAGCCTGCCCACTCACCCATGACGAGGCCGTTGTTCTAGTTGTGACAGGGGAGGCTACCGCTCCTTTCACAGCAGACTCTGCACTCGAGTTGTTGGCCTTTAAAAGTCAACACCAGTGGATTGTAGAAGTCTGTTTGTGATTGGGTCTGGTGGTTTCCGATTGTCTGTATGTCCATGGAAACCTTCGGGTTTGCATAACAGTTTTTATAGGGCTAAGAAATTAGCCCTAACATTTTCAATCCTGTTTGATTGCACTTCGCTTCCCGAGGTGATCGTAGTGTTTCGGCACACGGTCACATAGTTACAGACTGGAACGATTCTTGCGTGATCATTCTTCACGTCATCGTCCACCCGTGTCAAGTCCTCAGCAGAGCAGCCTTCCTAGAAGGGACTGATGGTGTCACACGGAACTCCATATCTATACTTGTTGACTTTGTTAACGCCTTCGACAACCTCTAAGATGGGCTTTAGGTGCACATTAAGCCTCCTAACATACTGTGGGATTTACCACCTTGTGACGTCACTGGTTTAGTATTTGTGAGAGTTTAAAACATCTGCACCAAAAAACCTCGGAATAACGACACCGTTGTTTTTGCTAATGCCAGCAGCAGCAACGCAGAAAAACCGTTCTAAGTGTGCATACAAATGTAGATCCAACCATCTGCCACGTAATTCCATCATGTTTTGCTATACCGTGCCATATGACTTGATTAGCAAGTATAAACATTAATAACCAAACAATGTTTATTTCTTCAAGTTGACTCCCTGGGGGAAAGTGAGCTGTACTCACGTCACGTGTTGCACGAGTCAACAGCCACTGACAGTGAGCTGTACTCACGTCACGTGTTGCACGAGTCAACAGCCACTGACAGTGAGCTGTACTCACGTCACGTGTTGCACGAGTCAACAGCCACTGACAGTAAGCTGAATAGACACGCTTTCCATACATACTCATGATGACGCTGAATCAATAAACAGATTTGGTCATATCCGTTACCGGATATAAAAGGGCTGCTGCACTTTTAAGCTTTTGTTTTACATGTACTGTATAGCACTTAAACATACACTTGAGCATCTATATAGATTCAATAGTTTTGCTTTTTGACGATTTTCAACAAAAAGTGTAAAGTTGATTAGCAGTTATAAGTTATCATTGATTATGAATATTGTTTCGTGTAAAGGTTTTATTTTCTGTCCTCATCGTCATCGCTGTATTGCTGTTATAAACAGCCGTAGAAATAATAGCACTTGAATGCACGCAACTGTACACACACACACACACACACACACACATAGACACACACACACACACACACACACACACACACACACACACACACACGCACACACACAACAACAACAACATCAACATCAACAACTACACATCTTTCATGTATTTCTAACCCATAGCCATACCAATTCTAGCTCATGAATGTATAAATGTATTCTCGGGTCGTGAATGACCCGTTTCAATGCTCGGTAGTTAACAAGTGGCTCTATCCCATCTCCCCCCTTTCCCCTATCCCATCTCCCCCCTTTCCCCGTCGCGATATAACCTTGAATGGTTGAAAACGACGTTAAACACCAAATAAAGAAAGAAAGAATGCTCGGTAGAATATACGATCTGCCAAGCGATCGTCGTAAGTGTGTTCTAACGTTCAACGGTCTGATAATCAGAATGGATCAAAATAGTGATCCAGTGTGGAAATACAGTTCTCAAGAAGAGAATAATATCGTAAATGAAGTAAATATGTCGAAATGTTAATAAAACGATGTCTGCGGACATCGTAATTGTGAAGAAGTGATAGCTAAAGAGGGCCTATATTTTTGCTGCGGACGAGTTCGCGAGAGAGTCGGCCATTGTAGCCATTTTTGCCAGTGCGAGGCACCCCTACAGTATTCCTGTGTTGCTATACAGGTAGGAGGGCGGTGGGGGGGGGGGGGGGGGTATAAAACACTTAGGACACAGAATCTTGTTAGTTATTAGTATTTTAGAGCTTGTAGGATTTGAGTTTTAGGTTAGGATTTGCAGATACATTTATTAGAGTAGGGCGGATTGCTAGCAGTAAAGAATCTTGAGATGCTCTTTCATTAAATAGGCAGTGTAGGAGCTAGACTTAGTTTCAAAGGATGATCCACATCATTTCGGGCTGGTCAAACTGTCTGGTTCCGAAAGATCCAAAAGCGAGATAGGAGAAAAATCATCGTAGATAGTTAAAAAAAAAATAAAAAAAACTCAATCGGACTGGTTAGGTCCGAAAAACATAGCTAGTTAGGTGGGATTTAAACTAGAGGACGTAAGTGCGCTTGTTGAGCCCATTGCAGTCGGGTTGGACTTCGCATCGTACCGTTCATAAATAGGAGTAGCACTTTGTAATTGGGGCCAAAATTGTCGTTGGAGAAATAGGGCTGCGGCCTCAATTTGACAATGATTAAAGTAGTCTTTAGAAGTCTTAGACAGCAATTGTAATAAACTCTTGGCTTGTTCGTCCATGTGTAACCAAAAAATTAAGTAGCATCTTTCCAGAATTGTATTCATCCAAACCATAGTTAGTTAGCGAACAAATATATCATGTACGGGATCAGCCATAGTTAGTTAGGCGCCGGGCTGCAATAGGCGGCGGGCTGCAAGACCTCCACGTAGTTAGTACACGCGTGTTGGGAGATTAGGTGCCTTTTGATTAACACTTTTACTTGTTTGAAAGCGTGTGTCGGCACTTGGAATGTGTATGCTATGTATTTTGTATTGATGTATACAATAATATGCTGATCACTTGACCTTTTGTGGAATAAAACATTGTTAGAAATATACAACTGACGTGTGGGCTCCCTCTATGTCTGATTGACGTTCAGATTGATTGAATTCTTGTTCTTTTACTGTTGAGTTTATTCATTGACCAGTCAAGCCGGAATCTTAGGGAAGAAAAGAGTTAGCAGTAGACTAGGGATAGGTTTGCATTGCACTTTGCAATAAAATAACACAACGCGATGACAAAACATCCAATAAAGTAACAACGATTGCATTGCACTAGGGAATAGAATAACACAACGCGAGGTCAAAACATCAAATAAAGTAACAACGATTGCATGCACTAGGGAATAGAATAACACAACGCGATGACAAAACATCAAATACAGTAACAACGATTGCATGCACTAGGGAATAGAATAACACAACGCGATGACAAAACATCAAATAAAGTAACAACGATTGCATGCACTAGGGAATAGAATAACACAACGCGATGACAAAACATCCAATAAAGTAACAACGATTGCATGCACTAGGGAATAGAATAACACAACGCGATGACAAAACATCAAATAA
>NC_090253.1:54242744-54250244 GCF_037325665.1 Littorina saxatilis | reverse complement strand
ACTGGCGATAGCCGTGGATCGATGATTATCAGATTGTTTTTGGATCGCTGTGCGATTTTGCGCTAGACCTAACTTTTAAAATCTAAATAATAAATTGACAGCTTGTTACACAAACATGCTTTAATCATAAAAGAATTCTTTTTTCATCAAGACAAGATCAGTACAATTCGAAGTTGTGAAAGTTTGAAAAAAGAAAAGCCCGGAAGCAGGGTCACGCAAGGGTCGTAGCAGACGACGGTTTATGCATATCGCCAGTTCCTCTCAACAGTCAAAAGCCATCGCTAGAGTTCTTGTGAACCACAGCCGTTTGTTTCGTGCATAAAAACGTGCTATTGCAGATAAGCTCACATCGAGTAGCATTCAAATTACTAACTGACGACTACATTGTGAAAAAGGGAAACTGGATCACACGGGTTCGCGATGGCTCAGGGGTATGATAAACCACGCAAAAATAAATTCTTTGAAAATGTGTCGCTCTTTACGGAGGGGGGGCTCCTAGGATGTTCTCAAGCGGTGAGTGTTTAAATGAAAGGGTGTTTGTACTGTGAGTAAAAGCCTGACCGTATCTGTGATGGTTTACGGGAGGTTTACTGTGCCTTTAATGCTCTCCTATGATCAGACTTATTCCTTGTAATGTTTTTGGCTCACGAAGTGTAGCCTATGCGATCGTAACTTTGTCTGTCTGTGCGTGCGTGCGTATGTGCGTATGTGCGTATGTGCGTGCGTGTGTATGTCTGTGGTAGAAACTTTAACATTTCGTCATTTGAAGACGTCACATTATGGCGTAAGAGGGTTAGACGTCACGCGAAGGAATGTCTCGGTCATTGTTATTTTGAGCGGGCCGAGACTATTTGGCAGTCGTGTCTGTAAGTACATGCAGACAGACAGATCTAGATCTAGTGTCTCTCTTTCTTGCACAGTGTCACCAATGCTTACTGTGTGTGTGTGTGTGTATGTGTGACGGAGTGATTGAGTTTGTGTTACTGTTTGTCGATTTCTTACGTGAGCCTTGAAGGCTTCGCCTCTTGTTTCTATCTTTGATTCTGTTTGAATCTGAAATGAAGCTGAGGTAAATTTGTTAAATATTACCTTGATAGCTGACTTAAATCCTTCCTGCTTGAATGTTAAAGTCTGATTGGATGATAACATCAGCGCACAATAGATGGTTTTGTGAATGCATGATACTTCTTCTTCTTCTTTGTTCATATGCTTAGACTCCCACGTTCACTCATGTTATTTGCACGAGTAGATTTTTACGTGTATGACCGTTTTTTCCCTGCCATTCAGGCAGCATACGCCGATTTCGGGGGAGGTATGCTGGGTATTTTCGTGTTTCTATAACCCACCGAACTCTGACATGGATTACAGGATCTTTTTCGTGCGCACTTGGTCTTGTTCTTGCGTGTACACACGAAGGGGGTTGAGTCACTAGCTGGTCTGCACATAAGTTGACCTAGGAGATCGGAACAATCTCCACTCTTAACCCACCAGGCGGCAGCGACCGGGATTCGAACTCACGACCTCCCGATTATGAGACCGACGTCTTACCACCACGCCACTGCGCCCTTTTTTGCATCCTTGATTCTGATTGAGTCTGAAATGAAGCTGAGCTAAGTGCGCTCCCATGGGGTCGCCTTCACGCGGCGGGAGTGTTCTCACCAAGCTACCCCACCCCTTTACTTCTCTTCTTTAATCTTATTTCTGCCTTACCAGTCCTTTCACCTATATTTCCTTCCAAGAAAACTCTCCCTACTATTCCCTGCAGTTTTCCAATTCTTTTCTTGTTGTCTTATTTCTACCTGACTGGATCCATCACCTTTATTTCACTTACCAAAAGTCTTCTTTTCCACATCCTTATTTCTCTGCACCCCGCATGTCGTAAGAGGCGACTAACGGATTCTGTTCCTCCTTTTACCCTTGTTAAGTGGTTCTGGTATAGAATATAGTCAATGTTTGTGAAGATTTTAGTCAAGCAGTATGTAAGAAATGTTTAGTCCTTTGTACTGGAAACTTGCATTCTCCCAGTAAGGTCATATATTGTACTACGTTGCAAGCCCCTGGAGCAATTTTTTGATTAGTGCTTTTGTGAACAAGAAACACTTAACAAGTGGCTCTATCCCATCTTCCCCCTTTCCCCTATCCCATCTCCCCCCTTTCCCTCGTCGCGATATAACCTTCGTGGTTGAAAACGACGTTAAACACCAAATAAAGAAGAAAACAAGAGCTAAGTGTTGCATGTCTGCTTCATTTGTTGAATCGTACCTTGCTAGCAGACTTACATCCATTCTGATTGAATGTACATGACGTTTGAGGTCTCACTGGATGATACAATCAGGGGAAGACAGACGGTTTGGTGAATGCATGATACATTCTTAAACAGTTTATCTTAAAACAAACTTCCATACAAGGTTGATCGATTTTTAAAATGTAAAATTCATGTTTGAAAATCGACATTTAAAAGACTACTTTACAGAGTGATCAGTATTCCTGTGTTTTAGATCCAAGACGTCACGGACACTTTCAAGATCATGCGTAAAAAGGCCAATGACACGTTCGACGACCTTGAGCAGTGCTTGAAGAAGCGACGTCAGGAGGTCAACAAGCTAATACAGGCTGAGGAAGACGCCGCCATGACGTCACTAGCGGAGCTGGAGAAATGGCGGGCGGCCTTAGCACTGAACGCAGCCAGCGTAGGAAATGTGGTGCAGTCAGCGTCTGGAGGGTCTCTGCTGGGGATGATGAAAGGTCTGACGTCACGCCTCGACGACCTGGAGTCACAGACCGGAACGGCACGTAAGATGGAGGTCAAAGACTTGACCTTGGACCTCCAGAAACTGGATCAGCTGAGGGCTGACATTGGTTCTCTGGGTACGTCGTATTTCCTGTACACCTTTTCTGACCACAAGTGTTGGTTGTTTATTGTTGTTTCATGTCTCCAGAACACAGAGGGTCATGGGAGACTGATTCAGCATCCATCGTATTCTCGGGTTTGTTCTCGGCCGACATTTGGAATTGTTTTACATTTTATCTCAGCAATTGGTAGGAGATTCCTATATAGGGAGTTAGCAAACGTATTGCTCATACACCGATGAGTAATCAACATAAATCTAGTGTTGGAGAGAAAGGACCAGAAAAGATGACACGTATTACACCTGAGTGTTGGTGTCATCTTACGCTGTTCTGTTGTCTGTCTGTGTCTGGGACGAGGCGTTATTCTGTCACACACTGTTCAGTTGTCTGTCTGTGTCTGGGACGAGGCGTTATTCTGTCACACACTGTTCAGTTGTCTGTCTGTGCCTGGGACGAGGCGTTATTCTGTCTCACACTGTTCAGTTGTCTGTCTGTGTCTGGGACGAGGCGTTATTCTGTCACACACTGTTCAGTTGTCTGTCTGTGTCTGGGACGAGGCGTTATTCTGTCACACACTGTTCAGTTGTCTGTCTGTGTCTGGGACGAGGCGTTATTCTGTCACACACTGTTCAGTAGTCTGTCTGTGCCTGGGACGAGGCGTTATTCTGTCACACACTGTTCAGTTGTCTGTCTGTGTCTGGGACGAGGCGTTATTCTGTCTCACACTGTTCAGTTGTCTGTGTGTGCCTGGGACGAGGCGTTATTCTGTCACACACTGTTCAGTTGTCTGTGTGTGCCTGGGACGAGGCGTTATTCTGTCTCACACTGTTCAGTTGTCTGTGTGTGCCTGGGACGAGGCGTTATTCTGTCTCACACTGTTCAGTTGTCTGTGTGTGCCTGGGACGAGGCGTTATTCTGTCGCACACTGTTCAGTTGCCTGTCTGTGTCTGGGACGAGGCGTTATTCTGTCACACACTGCTTGTGGAGGGACACAGTCATTCAGGGACACATTACGAAAGATGCAATGAGGGGTCAGTTTAAGTCTCTCATGGCGTGAAACAATACATTGCATTACCTGGTGACAGGCACCTCTAAAATGAAACAACTTATTACTGTATCATAATTAACTTGACTTTAACTAATTGCTAGATCAAATTCTAAAATGCTGACTTCATTTAACAAGTCATCGAAACGGGTGTGCGACAAATGGTCGAGGATTACAATGTCGAGGCACAAAAAGTCGAGGACATTTGGTCAAGAGTCAAAAAGCCGACCTTTTGATCCTCGACCGTTTGGTTCTCAACCCATCCAAACACTCTTCAAGGACTAAATTCTGTCTACAGGTCAGATGACAAAGCCCGCCACAACACCGACAACCTTACAGCAGCCTACACAGCCATCACCAGCCACCTCTACAGCGACATCAGCGACAACACCCCGGACTGCAGGCAAACCCAGAAATGCGGCTCTGGCCAAAGTACTGAGAGTAGGGGACCGGGTCAAAGTGGCACCGGACTGGCTTTCTGTCATGGGCTCTAAGGTAAGACTGCGTGTCCCTCTCCTGTCTGACAGTTTTCACCATCCCTGCCACTCAGTCGGAGTTGTCACTAAAAGGAAGCTGATACTATGCATATTCTGGTTCTGCTTTTACTCGAGATGCAACACAAATGAAATGTTGTGTTATAAACTTGATTCAGAAATAAAGTTAAATGAACTGAAGTGGAATACATTCACACACGCACGCATGCAAATACGCAATCAAAGAAATTCACACAAACTGGATGAAACTATGCTGATACCGTAAAATCCCTAGCAAACCCACCACCCCCCCCCACCCCCTCCGCACAGAGTTTGGTTAAAAGTAGGGGGTGGGCGTTTGCTAGGTATACACCCCTTTGCAAGATAACGTGTCATCACATTTTCACGAGAGAAAAAGTGATACAACCATGTGATTTATGCAATTTTAATGACAAATGAACACACCGTTTGTTTACACAAATAAAGATCAACGTTCTGTGAAAAAGGCAAATGCTTGTCAACGAGAGAAGTGTTAAACACTCAATAAAAGACGTCACTGGACGACGTCACTGTAGGACATAACGTTATTTTATTCACCCCCCACCCCCCCAAAAAAAGGCGAACCATCGAACAGTGTGCACAAATCGTAGATAAAGGAAGCCGACTGTCTTAAAACAAATACTTTTTTTAATAAACCCAGGGTGGGCGTTTGCTAGGTAGTGACCCCTCTGCACACCTTTTGGCCAAAAGTGGGGGGTGGGCGTTTGCTAGATACTGGGTGTTTGCTAGGGATTTTACGGTACTTATTTTCTCGGCGTTTGTTGCACACACACACACACACACACACACACACACACACACACACACACACACACACACACACACACACACACACACACACACAAACACACACACTCATACACACAAACACACACACACTCATGCACACACACACACACTCATACACACACACACACACACACATACACAAACACACCCACACAGCCGCACGCACACACACACACACTAACACACAAACACACACTCACACTCATACACACATACACCTAAACACACACACACACACACACACACACACACACACACACACACACACACACACACACAAGCAGTGACCAGTGTGTACTGTGTGCAGGACAAGAAAGGCACAGTGACGGCCATCCCGTCAAGACTAGCACCACAGTGGGGCGATGAGCCACTAGGCGTGGTGGACGTGCAGTGGGATAATGGAGATGAAGGCTGTTACTGTATGGGACGGTATGGCCAGTATCAGCTGGACCTGCTGTGACAGCCTTCGTCACCCCCACCTCTCCCCGTGCACTGTATTGTACTGATTGTAGTATCTCAGTATCCTTCTGCATATAGTGAATAAAGTGTGTGTGTGTGTGTGTGCGTGTGTGTGTGTGTGTGTGTGTGTTTGTGTGTGTGTGTGTGTGTGTGTGTGTGTGTGTGTGGGTGAGTGGGTGGGTGTTTGTGTGTGTGTGTGTGTATGTGTGTTTCTGTTAATATGTGTGTGTGTGTGTGTGTGTGTGTGTGTGTTTGTGTGTGTGTGTGTGTGTGTGGGTGAGTGGGTAGGTGTTTGTGTGTGTGTGTGTGTATGTGTGTTTCTGTTAGTATGTGTGTATATATGTGTGTGTGTGTGTGTGTGTGTATGTGTGTTTCTGTTAGTATGTGTGTATGTGTGTATGTGTGTGTGTGTGTGTGTATGTGTGTTTCTGTTAGTGTGTGTGTGTGTGTGTGTGTGTGTGTGTGTGTGTGTGTGTGTGTGTGTGTGTGTGTGTGTGTGTGTGTGTGTGTGTGTGTGTTATTTTGTTTGAACTTGACATGCCGATGTGTAACCCAAAGTCATAGTTGTAATATAACTTGGGCTTGTGTAGATTTCAATATTTGTTTGAATGAGACAATTTGTTTAAACAATTGTTTGAACTTTATCTGCAGTTATTAGTTGTCACAGCTGATTTGGTTGATATCGTTGATCATGCATGTTGTTTCGTGTCGAGTTTTTGGTTCGTATCTTATCTTTTCATCGCCATATCTTTTTTACCACAACCACAAATACACAACCTTCCGATGTGTGAAATGTTAACCCAAAGCAATACTAGCGTTTGTACTGTACATGTTATGCAAAAATGATTCATATTGAGCGTATTAGCTTTAATTATTATTATTATTATTATTATGAACATTTGTGCGCCTAATCTAAATATAGCCCTAGGCGCTTACAAAATATAAAATACATAAGAACATTATACGAAACACAAATCGACAAGGACTCATACACTCGCAGACAGGCGCACAGCGAGAACGCGACGCACTCACTCATACCAACTACAGGCACATGCATTCTAGACGGAAAAACAGCCGTAAATAAATAAATAAAGTATTTAACATTCAGCCAAAATTAAATTTGAAAACAATTCACAACTGGTCCGGAGCCTGGGCGTCTAATATGGACCTGTAAAATGGTCTTGGCGAATCATTGTGTAACGCCCCCTGTACTCCAAAATAAAAAAATACATCTCATTGTACGTGTCAGATAGATTTAAATGCATCAGAGTGTTTTTGTTTCGCTTCGATGAGAAGATTCTTTGAAGTACAACTTAAAAGTAAAGAAACATCAAAAACAGAGAGAAAATAAATGAAACTATCAACTTTCACGCGAAGAAGACTGTTTGATATCTTTTTGTGGAAAGCTTGATGGCTAGTGTCAAGGAATATGTATGGTGTTCAGGAGACCTGTAAATTAACAGAGTAATGAATGAAGACCGGTATTCCGTGTTTTCCGATCTTTGAGTTGTACTTGTGCTGAGTGAGTACAGTAGCTAGTGATTCTACTAGTGAGTACAGTAGCTAGTGATTCTCTTTCATACCCGTGGTTTTGTTGTTTCATGTTGTTTCTGCATTCTGTTCTTTTATTCAATAGAGAAATCCTCGAAGTTTGGTTTTGTTTACAAAGTGTCCGTGGCCGTATGGGTGCGTGACGTCATCGCCCAGTGTGTCTGTGAGCGATAGTGTGCATTTAACTGCGATAGTTCCATTCTGGTCACCAAAGGCAAAACCATATATATATAGAAGAAGGGTTTGTCTGGAATCAATTAGGGGACATAACCC
>NC_090253.1:54192744-54237744 GCF_037325665.1 Littorina saxatilis | reverse complement strand
GCATAAACTCCTTCATCACTGCCGCATGTATTTTAGCTTCAATTCCTACTTTCACTTTTAGACAGAACCGAAAATACGCCGGGGTAACTCTTGATCAAGAAATACAGTAGTTACGGTTCTTGATTGACACACTTTGAACGACACTACCGATTCATTTCCGTGTTGACAACTCTCATCAGAAAAGAGTCCTGCCTTCAATGTTGTGATCTGTAGACAGCCACAGAAACAGGTATGTGTCGAGAAGCTTGTTACACTACGCTGTGAATACTGTAGAAACTGGTTGTTCGCTGAAGGGTTCCCATCTGCTGTCAGGGTGTGTCTGTGTGTGTCGATCTACTGTCAGCCATTGTGTGTGTCTGTTGTCAATGATCGATATTTACAGGGAAGCGGAACTGAAAGTAAGTCATACCTTGACAAAATTAGCCTTCTCGTACATAGAACAGCTGCCTCAAAGTTGTTGGCTGACTATAAATAAAGAGAGACCGATACCTTAGTTCTTAGTATCTGTGTGTATTTGATTTGGATTATTCCGTTACAGGGTGCCACGTTTCTACTTTCTGTTTTGGGTCACACTCTAGTGCAGTGGATCTGTTGTGTTATATTTGATACCACAGACACACGGTCTGTTTTTCGTTCGACCAGCTACTGTGACTCATTGGTGACAAGTCCTTTAGAAATAGATGGAATACTGTCACATGCTCAGCTGAAAGAAGTTTTACGGAGAGAGAGAGACTGAGAGAGAGAGAGAGAGAGAGAGAGAGAGAGAGAGAGAGAGAGAGAGAGAGGGAGAGAGAGGGGGGAGGGGGGGGGAGAGGTAACAAGGGAAAGAATGAATTACTTGTACTCCATTGATGCACATAATTCTCTCCCTTGATTTGTGGGATATCATTTCCTTGTTTCGTACTATATTAGAACCCATTGAACAAATTCTGGCCCAAAACCGAACTTTTGATAGGCTATTAATATAATATCGTTCGATTTACTACCGTACCTTGAACGCAGTCAATTGCGACCAATAGACCAGGTTGATGATATGTCACTCGTGTGACTGTTCAATTACATCATCAATCAACCTTAAGTATGGTTGACTCTCCTCTGCCTTTAATATATCCAACTTGATCTTTCTGAACAATGTCACCAATACCGCTTCCTAATCTTATAACCAAACACTTGGCTATCAACTCAAATTCACTGTTTGTACAAAAAATGGGTCTCCAGTTCTTCAAATTATTTCTCGGCAAATCCTTTCCTTTATGTATTAGGGTATAATGACAGCTTCTCGCTGCGTGGAAGACAATTGTCCGTCTTTATAACTTGCATTGAAAGACGCAACCATCAATGTTCTAATGCGGGTTGACATTTTTTTTTATATAGTCGACAGTGATACCCTCAACCCCAGGGGCCGATCCTGATTTCATTTGTTTCAGTGCAGCGAGGGCTTCGTCCTCAAGTATCAACCCTTCACACTCCGTTCTCTGACAACCTTCAATGTGTAATGTAGTCATAGTTACATCAGACACAAACTGATCTACCTTTTGATCTATATTTTCATTGAGTACTTTTTTTGCGGTACAAATCTTTAATAAAAAATAATTATTTTGCGTGTCAAGAACTTCACGATGGTTAGTTACCACCTCCCCAGAATGACACTGTATACTGTCCGTTTAATTCTTCGCGTTCTTTTCTCCTTGCTCCACCCACTCCGCGCGGGCACGGGCTCGGGCTGCGCGAACTTTACTCTGTTCAATCAATTCTATTTTTAACTTGAGCTTCTCACGCTCGCTTTGCCTATGTATATATCACGGGTACATCACGAAGCGTCCCGGTACCAAAGCGTCCCGGCACCGAAGGGTCCCGGTACCGAAGCGTCCCGGTGCCGAAGCGTCCCGGTACCGAAGCGTCCCACTATAACGCGTCACAGGGGTACCGGGACGCTTTGGTACCGGGACGCTTCGGGACGCTCCCGCGCAGTAGGGCACGAAGCGTCCCGGTACCGAAGCGTCCCGGTGCCGAAGCGTCCCTGTACCAGTCACCACGCACATCCTCGGCTCGCATGCCAATGTATTTACAAGAAAAATGTTCATTCAAAATGAACAGGCGTCCATGTTATTTTGATGACAAACATGTATTGATACAGTTTGTTGTATAATTTTGCAAGTGAACATGTGTTTATTGGCTGCATGTTTCACTAAAACGCAGTAAAATAAAAACTTTTTCGTTGCTTTTGTTGTTTCCTTTGATTGCAACCAAATGACTGAAAATTAAGTGGAAGACACTTTGAGATATAAGGAATCGGATAGGCCATGACACGAGAAGGTGTAGAAATCTGCTTGCAGACAGCTTTAACATGACATCACATATTGATATATTTTTTTAAGTTTTTGCATATTACCCCATTTTTGAGGTCACGTTTTAACTTTGGTTAAGTGTTTGCCCACAACTGACATTAGATTACATTTAAACATTTTACATTATTTTTCTAGCACATGTTCATGTTAGTCTGCGCCATCCATTGATCACAGAACATCCACATAGGAAGAAAAGGTGTTTGACTACTGAAATAAAAATGTTTAGAGAAATGTAGAAAGAGGTGAACAAAATGCAAGATGATTTGGTATGGAATTTAGTTGTATACGTGAATGAGGTGTGAAACGTATGCAGAAAGGAAGATGTTTATTTGCGATGAAAGAAAATAGATATAATAACTTCATACTGTAGTAAAAAAACAAAACAAAACAAAAACAACCAGTAATCAGCCAATCAATTTCAAATGTTCATTCAACAGTAACCATATACATTCGACAATGGTCCTCTGTAAATAAAAATTAAAAACAAATCTGCTTGGACAGAATTGTTGTTATTTTTGGGAATAAGAAAATATCAACTATCTTGAGATGCATCCTCGTGCACAAAAATAATGCAAGTTAAGGAGTTACGTCCATATGCGTAAAAAGTTAAGATGAATATATGGATCAACAATTACCTCCCCTACTTGCATTATATTTGGGCAAAGCTACAGGAATAGTGTAATGATATTTTAAAATAATTGTCACATTGCCTTAAACATTTGGATTTTGACATGGAGTATTTTACGTAATGTGTACATTTTAGACATGGCAACTGAAGGAAAAAAAAGTGGAGAAAAAAAACCTAACATTTTGTGGGACAAATTTTGTAAGTTGGGTGACGAAACCATGTAAACTTTTCCTTCACAACAGACAAAATTAAGAGGTTTTTCTTTTAACAAACACAAAGAAATATGTCTTTACCTTCGAACAAGCACAGAAAGTATGTGTTTTTGTTCATAAGACCATACATTTTGTTGTTGTGGAGATATGGATTCAACTGCAGAAAATGTGAAACTTTGCTAACAATTCCCATACCTGACATTTTAAAAGTCTAAAAAGTGCCTCCCACTAGCTTGTCACCAAATAAACAAAGTAGGTTGTAACAAAATTGCAGATTAATAAAAAAAAATAGTTCAATCAATAGTATATGTCACACCTGACATTAAACTAGTAATTTCCATCACTATCCTTTTCAGGCATTAAAAATAGTTCAAAGCAGCTATAGCCCCACATGGAAGTAAGAGGCTCATTCACAAGCTAGTTAAAAGCTTTTCATTCTTTTTGTTTTTCTCAAAAGAAAGTTCATAGTATGACAACAGTATTCACAGCAGGCAGTTTTAAATCACTCAAGGGTCATTCTCAAGGTGTGTTCACGAAATACATTGTAATTTTAAACAGAGACAATTATCAGTTCACGCTTGAAGATGATTTTACTGACCAAGTTTCTCCCCATATATTTCATAACCCTGCAGGTGAAAATGGGAATACCAGCACAGAATGACTGTCAGTGAACATTTAATACCAACACTTCAAACTACATCAATGAAAATCAAAAAGTGGAAAAACTCATACTCTGATAATTGTTGTCCAAGTGTTTCAAACTACATCACTCATCATAAAACAGAAGCTGTGACTTGGATTTAGATAAAAATCAACACGCGGAAAAACTCATACTCTGATAATTGTTGTCTAAGTGTTTGTGTGGTTAAAAAAACAAACGTACCTGATCCTGAATAAAATCAGAGCAACCCATATGATCATTAAAATGTAACCATTCACTGGTCCATAGGTATACTCTTTTCAAAAAGGAGATGGGTATGGAAGAGGCAGTGCTTCTGTTAGTGATTCAAAGTGCCAGACATCCCATCCTAGTGCTGTGAAATGGATATAAATTATATATATATTCAATATTTCATGGAAGCTTACTAATATTTGCATGCAAACATACTGTGACAGTACTAATACAGTAAAAGCATTATTGAGGGTGAACAGCCTGCTTTACTTGGTTTCAGTGAGGAGTAACAATACTAACAATAACAATAACATGCCTAAGTTGTGAAATGTAAGTACTTAACCCCCCCCCCCCCCCCCCGGACACTGGCAAAATTCCAGCAGAATGTCCCCCACCTTCGCTGACGATTATCCACAGTTTATACAGGAAGTGTGCAGGTAGGTTGTCTGCCTCTGTGTCGGTTTTACCTCCGCGGTGTAGACGAAAAACTTTTCCACTTCTGCCACAGGGCGAAAAGTCTCGTTTTGGCACTTTAACTTGGCATATAACATCAAACATCACGTTAATCAACTGAATTGTGTGGCATTATACCTATGCGATTCATGTCACATTAGAAAAACTGCCGTAACGCAATAAAATTCCTGAGATGTTAGTATTATGCATAACACGGTAAAACATCGAGTTTTGGTGTCTGCGTTTTGGACGTTTTCGCTGGGATTACGGAGGGCTATTCACATCGTGTTAAACAAGTTGTCGCAGTGAGCAAAACACCAGATAACGTCTGGAATTATGACAAGTTATTGCAGTGACTTAAACTCGAAGTTAGCTGTTGGTTTTGATGTGTTTCACTGCGTTTTCGTCTTGCTTTTGTTTCATAATGTTGTTGCTGTTGTTGTTACTGTTGGGAGCTATACATCACATTTTTGTTCCCCCAAAAATGTATTCTTGATTAATATCAGGACGCAAACCATCCCCTTTACTTCACACACACACACACACACACACACACACACACACAATCTACTCCTCAGTTTGCAGCGTGGCTTCGACACGCGCGGTCTGCTGTAAAAGGCCCTAATAGAAATCACCCGCTAGGTACACGCGCACTCAAGTTAACCTCTGCTTTGACCTGTGGCTGTGTGCCAAGAGAGAGCAGAACACACACGCCGTAGACCAGATAAATAGGTGCTTGATTTTGGTATTTTGATTTTACATAACATTAAACCTTTCTTGGGGTTCATGGTCATGGCAACAGCCATAATAATATTATATCATGTATAATATTACATTTCAGCATATGTGAATTACATGTCATCATAACAAACTGTCATACATTTTTATTCCTCATCATTCTGATTGATCACAACCAAACCTACTATCAGTGGACACATCCAAATGCAAGCGCCTGTTCTTGACAAATTGCCACAGTGACTGATCTAAAAATATAGGTCCTTTGCCGCCACGGACACTGTTTGGCCTGTAGGTAAAATGTACAATGTATTTTCTGATTTGTGCACAAAAGCTTTTTTTCTTTTTTTCTTTTTTTTAACATAACAATGTTTAATGTTACTGTATGTTTGAAAGACCATGGTCACATTTGTAAAACAAATGTTAAATTAAAAAATAAATAACATTTTGGTTCATGATTTTTTCCTACACCTGTGCTAAAACTAAGAAGTAAAAATGTCGGTATATAAGTCACTCAAATACTTCAAAGTATGAATGGTTAGAGTTTGTTGCGGTTGACCCTGCACAGTTCGACCTACGATGTTTTTGTTGAACAATTTTGTCCAAAAAAAAACAAAAAAAAAGTAAGGGCAGTAACTCAAGACGTAAATGTGGTAGTGTCCCATAGGCAACCGCAGAGTTATCCTGTCCATAGGCAAGCGCTTACTTGATCCCAATTACTAGGCGTCTCCGGACGCCTAGAATAAAGCAAAGGGAATGCCTGTAATTCACACAGAGCAATCACTTGGTCTTAAACGTGCACAAGACAAAAACTTTCATACTGGGGGAGCGAGCCAGTCTGAAGAGTACTCGGGTCCAGCGCGAGCGTTTTTTATTACCCAAATGAACCCAAACAAACCCAAATTAACCCAAATGATACAATTTAAAAGTCGGAGGCAGAACTGAAAAGACTTTTTCCGACGCTCACGCTTAGTGAAGCCAGAAAGCGTGTGTGATAACAGACATATCCCTCTTGTGAACGGAAGCCTACGGACTTTTCCCCCGAACTTGTC
This sequence comes from Littorina saxatilis, assembly GCF_037325665.1. Lineage (NCBI taxonomy): Eukaryota > Metazoa > Mollusca > Gastropoda > Littorinimorpha > Littorinidae > Littorina > Littorina saxatilis. The sequence goes on along the minus strand of NC_090253.1, from coordinate 54,231,424 downwards.
CACACGGGTACAGTATTTCCAAATTGGTGTGTTGTGAGTACAGATCTAAAGTAAAGTTGGGGAAAAGTTGGACAAAAAGTGATTTTTTTTTTACCGAAAGCAAATCAAGGTCTGTGCAAAATTTAAAAAATCAGTGAAGTCAAGGTCAAATCAAGGTCAAGATTAAATTAAAAAAAAATATGGTTCGTCAAGTCAAGGTCAAATCAAGGTCATTCAAGGTTTAAAAAAAAAGAAAGTCTAAGTCCTGTGACGCGTTATAGTGGGACGCTTCGGTACCGGGACGCTTTGGTACCGGGACGCTTCGGTACCGGGACGCTTTGGTACCGGGACGCTTCGGTACCGGGACGCTTTGGTACCGGGACGCTTCGGGGTGTCCCCTATATCACAATTATCTGGGTCACAAGCTTACTTGACAACACTGTCTTAAAAGATGTCTTTCAGGGTAAGTTGTCTCTGTGTGTGGTCCCCTTTCCCCACTTTTTTTTTGTAGGCCGTGGGGGAGGGAGGGGGGCGTTCAGATTTTAATTTTAGTCAAGTAGTGTGTCTGCAGGTTACTGTGTATTGTGTTGGAAACAACACTGAATTGATCTGTCACTGTCAGCCTTTACAAAAAGGTGAACAGTATTCAGTAGCAGTACTATAGTGATGTTGATTTACCAAAGCCTAGCAACATGTAAGTTTTGTTATCAACGAATAATTTACAAGTACGATGATCATGCACTACATTAACGCTGATGAGCAGGTATGTCTGCAGCACGAGATCGTGTTGGTGTTTTCAGTTTTATAAGTTTGACATGAAGCTGTTTGTGTTTCAGGCCTCGGCACGAACAGCTTTGAGTCTAGAAGGCAACAGCTGTAACTGTCACAGAACCGGGTCGAACAGACGAATGTACTGGCAAATACTTTGAACAGAGGTAAGTTCATAATCTAATGATTTTTGTATCAGCATTTTGCTTTGCTATTCCTTACCGTAATTACTGGGTAAATCAAAATATGATTTTTCTTTTACATCCTAGCGTTTGCTCTAACACAGATAGTGTCAGGAGAGAATAATATTGCTACTGCATGGTGCAGTAAATTAATTAAGATGGCGTTGCGCTGTTTTTTCGCAGGCTTAGAAAACCGCTTTTATGTGCCTATGCAACAGCGAATTCTTTCTCGCAAAACAGTCAAAGAAAGTAAGCTCAACTGCCTTTTGGGTTGTTGTTTTTATCTTGCAGAAGTCATTATGATTTCTGGCAAAATAGATCTGGAATAATACGGTTTGTGAGGAATGGCGAAAGGCGAAAAGTATATGAGTAGTGGTCTAAATTAGCTGATTTTGAGTCTTTTTGAAGGACATCGTACTAGATTTCTTCTGTGGTTAGTAGGAATGTGGACACATTTCTGTGGTCAGTAGGAATGTGGACACATTTCTGTGGTCAGTAGGAATGTGGACACATTTCTGTGGTCAGTAGGAATGTGGACACATTTCTGTGGTCAGTAGGAATGTGGACACATTTCTGTGGTCAGTAGGAATGTGGACACATTTCTGTGGTCAGTAGGAATGTGGACACATTTCTGTGGTCAGTAGGAATGTGGACACATTTCTGTGGTCAGTAGGAATGTGGACACATTTCGAGTAAGCGGAGAACAGAACGTAAGAAAAGTAGACAACCTTGTCGACGCCATGAAAAATAACAGAAGGCGATACCGGTAAGAAAAGTAGACAACCTTGTCGACGCCATGAAAAATAACAGAAGGCGATACCGGTAAGAAAAGTAGACAACCTTGTCGACGCCATGAAAAATAACAGAAGGCGATACCGGTAAGAAAAGTAGACAACCTTGTCGACGCCATGAAAAATAACAGAAGGCGATACCGGTAAGAAAAGCAGACAACCTTGTCGACGCCATGAAAAATAACAGAAGGCGATACCGGTAAGAAAAGTAGACAACCTTGTCGACGCCATGAAAAATAACAGAAGGCGATACCGGTAAGAAAAGTAGACAACCTTGTCGACGCCATGAAAAATAACAGAAGGCGATACCGGTAAGAAAAGCAGACAACCTTGTCGACGCCATGAAAAATAACAGAAGGCGATACCGGTAAGAAAAGTAGACAACCTTGTCGACGCCATGAAAAATAACAGAAGGCGATACCGGTAAGAAAAGCAGACAACCTTGTCGACGCCATGAAAAATAACAGAAGGCGATACCGGTAAGAAAAGTAGACAACCTTGTCGACGCCATGAAAAATAACAGAAGGCGATACCGGGATCTGAAAATCGTGGTCTGCGATTGTTTACTGTGTGATTGGGTGAGATCGCTAACCGTTTTTGAAGGAAAAACGAAATCTCAGAAGTATGCTGAAACACTTTCACAGCAGATTCAACCGTCTGGTCGTTGAAGTTTTGGTGCGCAACATTGGACACTACAAAAAGACAGTGCGTCAGTTGATATGTCGGTACCGTGGAACCCCCCTGTTAAGACCCCCTAGTTCAAGACCCCCCCCCCCCCCCCCTTTTTGATTGCATTTCACGACGTCTGTGGTACATAAAACAACTTTTTGATTGCATTTCACGACGTCTGTGGTACATAAAACAACTTTTTGATTGCATTTCACGACGTACGTGGTACATAAAACAACTTTTTGATTGCATTTCACGACGTCTGTGGTACATAAAACAACTTTTTGATTGCATTTCACGACGTCTGTGGTACATAAAACAACTTTTTGATTGCATTTCACGACGTATGCGGTACATAAAACAACTTTTTGGTTGCATTTCACGACGTCTACGGATGGTGTTGACACAAAAGAACCACCTGTCACAATATTATTTAAAGATGCTGACAGTGAATGAAAGGTCAGTTTGAGACTTGACTTTATATGAACCGAGCACACATCTTGAAAAACCTTCCTTTATATTGGCATGGGCCTGTAGTGTGACTGTGAGTGTGTGTTCACACAAAGAAGGTATCATGCAAATATCTTGTATGTGTAATACACTGGCAGCCATTTTTAACAAAGCTGCCATACATAGACTTAGCTATTTAACAAAGTACAAAAACATAGTAGAAAAAATAAGGATAGAGATAAAAGTTACTTATTTTCACACACACATTCAAAAATACACTTAACCTAGTTTTAGAATTTGATTTGAATTATTCCGTTACAGGGTGCCACGTTTCTACTTTCTGTTTTGGGTCACACAGTAGTGCAGTGTAAGATGTGATACCATAGACCAGCCAGAGACTATAGAGTATACAGAGACGCTCCATACGGTGCTGAAAAGTGAGACCGGAAGCCCAGTGGAGCCACCACGCGGAAACATGGAAAAATCTACTTTCTCTTTTCATAGCAGTAGCGATATCGTGCTGCACAAGCATGGCCGCGCCAACGCGAAAAGGCAGTAGGGCATGGTGTTCGGCCATCAATTGCTCAAACGCACATGCCAAAGGCTTCAGGATGTTCTAATTTCCCAGGTGAGGATTGTTTCTTCAATTTTTCTCTCGTTAAATGTTGGAAAATCAGTAAAAGTTGTAGCGTCGAACTGCGTGTAGATCTATTCTACTGGAACAGTAAAAACACACACTGTACACACCACAGCCTCAAACCAGTCCAAGCTGTGCATGTTGATACTAGTTTCACACGTATACGATTTATTTCTCCTCTACTTTATCTCATTTCGGCATGCCAAGTCTGGAACTGCTAGTGGCAAATACGGTCGGTGATCGCTCGATCTGATAAACACAGCCGTTAGTGTAGACATAACAATCTCACTGACACGGCCGTCGCGGGGTTATAATAGACAACGGATAACAGCTTGCAGCTTCGAACGTTAGTAGTATCATGATTAATATTTTGATTGTAAACGTTTTGATGATGATGATGATGATGATGATGATGATGATGATGGCTATTGTTGTTGTTCTTGTACACCATTTTGAATGAGTAAAGGTCAAAGCGGGTAGACAGAGAGAGAGAGAGAGAGAGAGAGAGAGAGAGAGAGAGAGAGAGAGAGAGAGAGAGAGAGAGAGAGAGAGAGAGAGAGAGACAGTATATCTAATTAATGTTATTCTTTTGCTTGTGACATACAGATGCAAACAATGGATACAGAACTGCAGAAGAGATGATCTACTGAAGAGGAGCGTGGATTATGTACAAAGAAATTGCTACCTTTGTATTGATCACTTTGAAGATATTCAGTTCAATCATCCAGTCAAGAAAGCAGAAAACGGTCTGAAGTGGTCAGCGGTGCCCACTTTGTTTGCGGTCCCAAATCCACCCAAGAAGATTATGACCAAACGACGTCTGCCTCAGAAAACTGAAGTGCATGAAGAGAAAGCCAAAAAATCAAAACTTTCGCCGAGAGAAAAAGGTGAGTAATTTCTGACTTGAATGTAGCAGATGTTAACGGTTAGCTATGAGTTTGAAATTAGATTGTTTTCTCATTCTGCTGGTTTACATCTGCACTTCTTTGTTGTTGTTGTTGTTGTTGTTGTTGTTGCTGTTGCTGTTGCTATTGTTGTTGTCGTTGTTGTTTTTTGTTTTGTTTTTTTTGCTGCACGCACACGTACTCATGTCCTGTTTACCTGCGGATTATCCAATCCGATATTTTTGCGTACAAACGACTGCAGGAATCTCGATCTTGATATCAGAAGAGACAGCTGACAGAGCGTTTTGATTTGGGGTACATTTTGACCGTTATATTCTTGTTTGTTTTTGTTTTTTGCCAGACATCTGTTATTGTAATAATTAAGATGCTTGATGTTTCAGATTTATCGGGTCTCAGCAAACTTTTTGAAGTGAACATGGAACAAGCCTCAAGTCCCACTGCTGTGACTACACAATCGGTCTCAGTTCCAGAGGTGAAAAAAGAATCTCCCCGTAAAATGTCTCTAAATAAGAAGTTACGAGCATCGCGGCAGAAATATCGTCGAATGGTTTTGAGGTTCAAAGCAGAGAAGAGGAAGAACGAAGCAAAGCAAAGAACAACGACTTTGAAAAACAAGCAAAGCCTGATGAGAGAATTGTCAGGCTACTCAGTTGTCGCCAGCGACACTGAATTTTGTGTCAACTCAGATACGGGTTGGAAGGAAAAAGAAAGCCAAATGGACTTGTCAAGAAAAAGCGTTAGGTTTTGCACTCCTCCATGCCAACCCCAAAACCTACAAGATGCTTCAAAAGCTCTTTCGATTGCCATCCCAAAGTACATTGAACAGGATCATGCAACAAGTGCACATCTTTCCAGGCTTCAACCAAAACGTCCTTGACTTGGACGGAAACTAAGAGACCACCCTACCAAAAAGCTGTGCGCTGTTGTGCTTGACGAGATGACGCTGAAAGAGAACGTTATTTACAATTCTGAACGAGACGAGGTGGAGGGCCTGGAAGACTTCGGCAGCCAAAGGAGCCATTATGTTGCAAATCACGCCACAGTTTTCTTGGCACGTGGTCTTGTACAGCCGTGAAAACAAGCAGTTGGATACATTTTGACCAGTGGCACTGTTGATGGCACATTGCTGAAGTCATTTATCTGCCAGTTCATCAACAAGCTTGTGGAACAAGGGTTGCGCGTAAAGGCTGTCATCTGTGACCAGGGTTCTAACAACCGAAAGGCTATTCAGAGCCTTGGTGTCACTGAAGAGATGCCTTTTTTCTTGTTTGACAACACCAAGATCTACGTTTTTTACGACTCCCCACATTTGATCAAAAACACAAGGAACAACTTGAAGAAAACTGGTTTCATAGGCCACGACGGGAAGGGCATTGACTGGAAGTATATTGAGGACTTCTACGAACTTGATTCTATGAAAGGAGTTCGCATGACGCCAAAACTCACAAAAAAGCATGTCATCCTTCCACCGTTTGCCAACCTGAAGGTGAAATATGCTACTCAGGTTCTTTCGTACAGCGTTGCAGCCGGAATTAAGGCAATGGTGAAGATGGATGCCATGCCAAAGGATGCCCTGGCGACTGCAGACTTTGTTGAAAAAATGGATCAGCTTTTCAACGCCTTCAACAGCTACAGCACCAAGAGTAAGCAAACCATGCGTCATGCACTGTCAGAGTCATCTGGACACAAGGCCTTCCTGACAGACACATTGTCCTGGCTGTCCTCGTTGGTCTCTCGGAGCTCAAGACCATTGCCATGTATGCAAGGATGGGCCTTCAGCATCAGGAACCTGTTGTCTTTGTGGGATGAGCTCCACAAAGACTACAACGTCAGGTTTCTCTGCACAAAACGCTTAAACCAAGACTGCATTGAGAACTTGTTCTCCGTGATTCGGGGAAAGGGAGGACATGCAGACAATCCCAGCGCCACCAACTTTCGGCTTTTTCTTCGACAAGTAATGGTGGACTCAATCGTAGTTCAGAGTGCTTTGAGCAACTGTGAAGAAGAAGACGACCATTCCTCCTCAGTCTCGAGACTCTCCAGCAGGAGGATGGCCACTCCACACCCCTTGAAGATGTACCTTTGCCTCTCCAGTACCAGTCAGGCGAACACGCAGATGTACTCAGGATGGTTTTCGCCTTTCCAGCTGATGACCTGTCCATTCAGGAGGAGAATATCCTGACATACATCTCGGGCTACATCGCCAGAAAGTTTACAGGAAAGGTCTGTTCAGGTTGTCGTGGGCTTTTGGTCGGACCTCTCAGGGGTGACCGGAAAGAGATTTTTCTGACCAAGAAGCAGCTGCCTGACATGAAGGGGGAAGGCCTGACCGTTCCAAGCCAACAACTCGTGGAGCTGGTTGAGCTGATAGAAGTGAGTCCGAGCAGTTGTTGCACATGGACCGAGTCAGAACAAGAATCATTCTTCGCTTGGAGAAAAACATGAATGGGTCACTGACCTGTCCTTCTGCGCAGTGCAAGCTCAACAATCTGATTGTGCAGTTGTTCACTAACATCAGGCTTCATTTTGTTTTGAAGGACAACAACAACAGATTCTCTTCTTCGTCCAAGCGGAAAAGTCGAAAACTTCTCAAACTGGAGTACTTGTGACGATGCTGTTCAAAGTGTCATCCAGTCGGTCTGTACCTAGTTAATTCATTTCAATTTGTGTGTGTGTGTGTGTGTGTGTGTGTGTGTGTGTGTGTGTGTGTGTGTGTGTGTGTGTGTGTGTGTGTGTGACTGACTCAGAGAGAGAGAGAGAGAGAGAGAGAGAGAGAGAGACAAAAAGAGAGAGAGAGAGAGTGAGAGAGCTTTCGAAAAAAGAAAGAAGCAACTGAAAAGAAATAAGAAAATCATCGATCGATCAAGATTCTTTAAAGTCAGCTTGGTCACAATAATCTGGTTTAAGTTGCTGTATTTTACAGTTTTCCTTACATGATAACTTCTTAGCTCCGTGTAATTGACAACCCATTTCAGTTTCGATGTGCTGGGACGACACCAAATTGACTAAATACCTTAGTTACCGATTTAACCGGGAACCTATTTCGTTAAACAATTTATTCCTGACATCTTTTCTCAGGCTTGACTGACCATGTATTTGTAATTGATTAAAACACACAAAAATAACGACGGTTCAGTAGTTCGTGAAAAGACACTGACTTGAATCATGTTTGCATAACTACAGCGATGCAGCGAATATTGCCAAAGAACATTTGATTTAATTTTAATCTATACCATTTTCTGCGGTGTTTTTATGGTAATTTAAAAAGGATGTTCACAAACAAACATATTTTTTCATCCAGTTACTTTTTGCAGCACTGTCAGCCGGACAGAACAGACAGTATGTTAATATAAACGTGATATAAACACAGCCGACAGCAGCCGCTATACGCGAACTTCCTTGTTCGGCAGGGAGTGGCTCTTTTCCCGCGCTGAGCCAGCCGGTCTCATTTTCGCACCGCAGCGCAAAGAAGGATGACGCGTCTCTGTATACTCTATAGTCTCTGGACCAGCTACTCACTGGTAACAAATCCTTGAGAAACAGATGGATTGCTGTCAAATGCTCAGCTGAAAGTTGTTTAAACAGAGAGAGAGAGAGAGAGAGAGAGAGAGAGAGAGAGAGAGAGAGAGAGAGAGAGAGAGAGAGAGAGAGAGAGAGAGAGAGAGAGGCGAGACAGAGAGAGAGAGAGAGAGAGAGAGAGAGAGAGAGAGAGAGAGAGAGAGAGAGAGAGAGAGAGAGAGAGAGAGAAGGGAAATAATACATTACTTGCGCTCCATTGATGCACACAATTCTCTCCCTTGAATTGTGTAAAAACTTTTCCCTGTTTCGTATGGTGTGTCCGACTAGCAGGTTAGGTGTTCAGACGGATGGCAATTGATTCTCCTTCACTCGTTATGCAAGCGGGAGGCGGAGGGAGTATAAAAGTTGGGTTTTTTGCCTCTGTTCCCCCCCCCCCCCCCCAGTCTCTCTCGGGGGCGGAGCAGTTAAGCCAGGGGGGTGGGGGGGTTACAACCTGGGGTGGGGTCCAGGGGTATACCCCTTGTGGGGTACAGGGTCATGGCCCCCTTGGGGGGTCTGGAGGTCAAAGCCTCTGAAGCTGAAGAGTTTTAGCTATTTTATGAACAATTTATGGCTTATCCTTGAGTTTAAACATGATCAACTGGTGTCAGCAGCCACTCATTATTTCTTTTAAAGTGAGTATGAAATTTTTTTTTTACAGCCGGAGGGGGCGGGGGGGGGGGGGGTCCGGAACCCCTGCAATCACCCCCCTAATCCGCTCCTGTCTCCATTTATCTTGTGTTGTCAGTCAAAAGAAACCATTGCTGTGTGAAACGTACAGCCTGGGGCAGTGTGCACGATGAAGATAAAGTAATCACGGGTTCTAACCGTTGTTTCAAGACGGTGGTCACAGTGTGACTTCATGCGCACACTGCTACAGGAATGGAGTGTTGTGATAAGACCATGTCTACCGAATTTCAGCAAATGTCATCAATCTGTATATTCTCTGTGTGTGTGTGTGTGTGTGTGTGTGTGTGTGTGTGTGTGTATGTGTGTGTGTGTGTGTGTGCGTGTGTGTGTGTGTGTGTGTTTTCACAGAAGTCATCATGGCCACCGCTTCAGCCACCAGTAGCAGTGAGCTACCAGAATGCCCTGTCTGCCATGACGGCTATCAAGAGCCAAAGATACTGCCGTGTACACACCTAGCGTGCAAAAAGTGCGTCGTGTCGTGGCTGCAGAAGGCAGGGGTCGAGGGAGGCTGTCCGCTCTGCAGGGCCTCCATCCTGCCCTCCACCAGCCGAGGTCAGCGTGACCTTGACACTCTGGTCAATGACCTGCCCACTGACCTGGCCACCATGGCTCTAGTGGACAGTCACAAAGTGCTCAGCGGTCAGCATGTATGCATGATCTGTGACAACAGCGTAGCTGCCACGTCATTCTGCTTGCAATGTGACGCAAAAATCTGCAAAGCTTGTATAAGGACTCACAAGAACATACCCTCAACCAGGAAACACGTCATTGAAGACTTAAACAAACTCAGCCCGCAGCGGTTGGCTGAGATAAACCGAGCAACATGTAACATGCACGATGATAGGCCGGCTGAGCTGTATTGCTCCACCCACCATGAGCTCATTTGCATGCTGTGCGACTCGACCAATCACCGCAGCTGTGCTGATGTGAAGGCCATTCCAGACGTGGCGACAGAGAAGAGAAGAGAACTGGAACAACAGGCACAGAGACTGAGGGACAGGGCGACAGCATTGGCAACGGAGGTTGGTGTAAACTCTTCCTGTTAATGCTGTTGTGTTATCAGACTTTTTTTCTCTCAATGTTTCTTAATTTCTATCCTTGTGCTTCATTTGTTAAAGTGTACCATGAAAGCAGAATTAAATCGTTTCTGGCTGAATTTACATGACGTTATAAGTCTCATTGGATGATACAAATCAGGGGGAAATGGATGGTAAGGTGAATGCATTATGCATGCTTGAATAATTTATCTTGACGTAAAAACAGACTTAAATCCTATCTGACTGAATTCGCATGACTTTTTAGGTCTCGATGGATGATACAAATCGGGGAGAAATGGATGATACGGTGAATGCATATCTTGTTGCATGCAAAAATGATTTGTATGGACGTTAAAAAAACAAATTGTCGTAACTACGTGTATGAGGATGTATCGATTTTTCAGTGCGAAATTCGATTTTAAAAACGACATTTAGAAGTCCACTTTACAGAGTGATCAGTGTTCCTGTGTTTTTAGATCCAAGAGGTCAATGACACTTTCAAGGTTATGCGTAAAAAGGCCAATGACACGTTCGATGACCTTGAGCGGTGCTTGAAGAAGCGACGTCAGGAGGTCAACACGCTGATTCAGGCTGAGGAAGACGCCGTCATGACGTCACTGGCGGAGCTGGAGAAAGGGCGGGCGGCCTTTGCACTGAACGCAGCTAGCGTAGAGAATGTGGTGCAGTCAGCGTCTGGAGGGTCTCTGCTGGGGATGATAAAAGGTCTGAAGTCACGCCTCGACGACCTGGAGTCACAGACCGGAACGACACGCAAGATGAAGGTCAAAGACTTGACCTTGGACCTCCAGAAACTGGGTCAACTGAGGGCTGACATTGCCTCTCTGGGTACGTCGTATTTCCTGTACACCTTTTCTGACCACAAGTGTTGGTTGTTTGTTGTCGTTTCTTGTCTCCAGAACACAGAGAGTCATGGGAGACTGATTCAGCATCCATCGTATTCTCGGGTTTGTTCTCGGCCGACATTTGGAATTGTTTTACATTTTATCTCAGCAATAGGTAGGATATTCCTATATAGGGAGTTATATAGCAAACGTATTGCTTGTACATACCGATGAGTAATCAACATAAATCTAGTGTTGGAGAGAAAGGACCAGAAAAGATGACACGTATTACACCTGTGTGTTGGTGTCATCTTACGCTGATCTGTTGTCTGTCCGTGTATGGGACGAGGCGTTATCCTGTCACACACTGTTCAGTTGTCTGTCCGTGTCTGGGACGAGGCGTTATTCTGTCTCACACTGTTCAGTTGTCTGTCTGTGTCTGGGACGAGGCGTTATTCTGTCACACACTGTTCAGTTGTCTGTCTGTGTCTGGGACGAGGCGTTATTCTGTCACACACTGTTCAGTTGTCTGTCTGTGTCTGGGACGAGGCGTTATTCTGTCACACACTGTTCAGTTGTCTGTCTGTGTCTGGGACGAGGCGTTATTCTGTCACACACTGTTCAGTTGTCTGTGTCTGGGACGAGGCCAGGGCCGGACTAGGCGAGAGGAGGGGGGGGGGGGGGTTGCCAGTGGTGGCCCAGGGGGATGTCCACCCTGGCGGCAGGGGCGGATCAGTTCATTTTATGGGTGGTTTTTTTCAAAAGTATATTGTGAAGATATGGGTGTGAAGGCGCGAAGCGCCGAGCCGACGGGGGGGGTCCGGGGGGGTCCGGGGGCATGCCCCCCCGGAAAATTTTGTAAAAAAGGATGCAAAATGGTGCAATCTGGTGCATTCTGAGGATGATCATTACCAGTTTCAGGCAGCAGATTTTGTCACTGATTAATACCCCAAAAATTGAAACTCAATGTAAAATAAAGAAATGCATACCTCATTCAATATTTTTATTTTTTGGCTGGGGGGGGGGGGGTCCGGAAACCCTAGAAACCCCCCCCCCCCCCCTCGTTGAGGGGGTCAGGGGGCGAAGCCTCCTGAAGCTGATGGGTAGGTCATATTCTGAGATAGGAAAATGGTCGGTCCTTGCATGAAACGGCATAAAATAAGCAATAATAAAAAAAATTAAATAAGTAAGGTACATGTTTAGGCTAGGGGGGGGGGGGGTTGCGCAACCCCCATAACCCCCCCGGTAGTCCGGCCCTGGAGGCGTTATTCTGTCACACACTGTTCAGTTGTCTGTCTGTTCCTGGGACGAGGCGTTATTCTGTCACACACTGTTCAGTTGTCTGTCTGTATCTGGTACGAGGCGTTATTCTGTCACACACTGTTCAGTTGTCTGTCTGTTTCTGGGACGAGGCGTTATTCTGTCACACACTGTTCAGTTGTCTGTCTGTGTCTGGGACGAGACGTTATTGTGTCACACACTGTTCAGTTGTCTGTCTGTGTCTGGGACGAGGCGTTATTCTGTCACACACTGTTCAGTTGTCTGTCTGTGTCTGGGACGAGACGTTATTCTGTCACACACTGTTCAGTTGTCTGTCTGTGTCTGGGACGAGGCGTTATTCTGTCACACACTGTTATGTTGTCTGTCTGTGTCTGGGACGAGGCGTTATTCTGTCACACACTGCTTGTAGAGGGACACAGTCATTCAGGGACATATTACGACTGATGCAGGGAGGGGTCAGTTTAAGTCTCTCATGGCGTGAAACAATACATTGCAATAACGGGTGACAGGCACCTCTAAAATGAAACAACTTATTACTGTATCATAATTAACTTGACTTTAACTAGTTGCTAGATCAAATTCTAAAATGCTGACTTCATTTAACAAGTCATCCAAACGGGTGTGCAACAAATGGTCGAGGTTTACAATGTCGAGGCACAAAAGGTCGAGGACATTTGGTCAAGAGTCAAAAGGTCGACCTTTTGATCCTCGACCGTTTGGTTCTCAACCCATCAAAACACTCTTTAAGGACTAAAGTCTGTCTACAGGTCAGATGACAAAGCCCGCCACAACACCGACAACCTTACAGCAGCCTACACAGCCATCACCAGCCACATCTACAGCGACATCAGCGACAACACCCTGGACTGCAGGCAAACCCAGAAATGCGGCGCTGGCCAAAGTACTGAGAGTAGGGGACCGGGTCAAACTGGCACCGGAAAAGCTTTCTGTTTTTTTTGGCTCTGGGGTAAGACTGCGTGTCCCTCTCCTGTCTGACAGTTTTCACCATCCCTATCACTCAGTCGGAGTTGTCACTAAAAGGAAGCTGATACTATGCAAATGCTGGTTCTGCTTTTACTCGAGATGCAACACAAATGAAATGTTGTGTTATAAACTTGATTCAGAAATAGAGTTTAATGAACTAAAGAGGAATACATTCACACACGCACGCATGTAAATACGCACTCAAACAAATGCACACTGACTGGATGAAACTATGATGATACTTATTTTCTCAGCGTCACACATGCACACACACACACACACACACACACACACACACACACACACACACACACACACACACACACACACATCCGCACACACACACACACATCCGCACACACACACACACACACACTTACACACACAAACACACACACACACACACAAATGCACACACACACACACAGACACACACACATACACACACACACACAACACACACACACACACACACACACACACACACACACACACAAGCAGTGACCAGTGTGTACTGTGTGCAGGACAAGAAAGGCACAGTGACGGCCATCCCGTCAAAACTAGTAGTACAGCGGGGCCATGATCCACAAGGCAGGGTGGACGTGCAGTGGGATGATGGACGTGAAAACTGTTACCGTATGGGATATGATGGCAAGTATCAGCTGGACCTGCTGTGACAGCCTTCGTCACCCCCACCTCTCCCTGTGCCCTGTATTGTACTGACTGTAGTGTCTCAGTATCCTTCTGCATGTAGTGAATAACGTGTGTGTGTGTGTGGGTGGGTGAGTTGGTGGGTGGGTGTTTGTGTGTGTGTGTTTGTGTGTGTGTGTGTGTTTGTTAGTTTGTGTGTGTGAGTGTGTGTGCGTGTGTGTGTATGCAGGGGCGGATTAGGGGGGGGGGTGGTCACAGGGGTTACGGACCCCCCCCCCCCCTCGGCTCTAAAAAAAATAAATTAACAAAAAAACTGTTTGTGAATTATGTTATTGTTTCTGTCTGTAAAGCCGGGGAAGAGTTAATTGTTTAATCAGTATCATTTTTGTACAGTTTTAACTGCCACTCCTATGCGACATGTCTTCCCTCTAACCATACTGTATGATGTCAGGAGCAGATATCATGGAAGATAAATTGCCATTATTTAATACTAACTTTAAAAGAAATAATGAGTGGCTGCTGACACCAGTTGATCATGTTTAAAATCAAGGATAAGCCACAAATTGTTTATAAGATAGCTACATTTCTTCAGCTTCAGGGGGGCTTTGCCCCCCAGACCCCCCAACGGGGCGTTGCCACGGTACTCCGCCTCTACCGACCCCTGGACCCAAGGTTGTAACCCCCACCCCCCCCCCCCCTCGGGCTTAACTGCTCCGCCCCTTGTGTGTGTGTGTGTGTGTGTGTGTGTGTGTGTGTGTGTGTGTGTGTGTGTGTGTGTGTGTGTGTGTGTGTGTTTTAGTGTCTGTAGAATTCAGTATCTTTTCCAATCAAGAGAATTTTTGGGGAATTGTAAGAAAGAGTTAACCAGTTACATTACAGTTACTGGCTCCGTTGATTTCGTTGATCATGTATATTTCGTTGTTTTAAGTTGATTTTTAATTGTTATCATGATTGTCATTAATGTATTTTTGTAACTCAGCGACAGGAATACTAGCACTCGAATAAATGCTCAAAAGTTACACAGACACACATAGTTAGACACACAGACACACGCACGCCCCCCCCCCCCCCTCCCTGCCTCCTAAGGGCGCGCACGTTCTCCTCATAAATAAACATATACACATGCTCAAACGCAATACGGACACACACACATACAAACAAATACACACCATTCAAGTTTCTCAATCTGAAGCTATAGCCACAGCAAAACAAGTACTGCAGTATACACTCAGCGTCTGTCAAATTAAATAATTAATGTACAACAATGTGTCATATACAATTCTAATTTCTCATCAGAATTCATTGTAACCGTTGCCTTTTTTGGCATTCCGTTTGTCAAATAATGATTTGGATACTTTTTCATGTTTTTTTCACCAGTTTTAGCTAAATAATCATTATTTAGAAGCTCATGTGCTAAATAAGTAATTGTTTATAAACAATGTAAAACAATTCTAAATAATGTTTTGTTTACGTAAACCATTCATTATTTACCTAAACAATTCATTGTTTACGTAAATAATTCATTGTTTACGTAAATAATGATTTATTTACGTAAACAATATATTATTTAGACTTATATTACATTGTTTATAAACAATCAGCAATGTTGCTAAATAAATCATTATTTACGTAAACAATGAATTATTTACGTAAACAATGAATTGTTTAGCCAACACATTTTCCATTATTTAGGGGTTTCTAGGATTCGCTTCTGAACTAAGTTTTATGTCTTTCAGTGATTACTATAATTGAATACAAGGTCTCTCCACACACTCTTATCTTAAAATAGCTGTTGTTTGGATATTATTTTGTTTATTTTACAAGCCGAGTACGAAAATAACTGATCTCAAACACAGTCAAAGGTCAAGGTCAATTAAGGTGTTTCCCTGCCGGGAGTGTTTAGTGTTTGCATTTTCTTGCTTGAAGTTGTTCAAACACAGTTTTTTCCCCTTATGTACTCTGTTCTGTTTATGTCCCAACAACATGCCTGTCTTTCCATTTCTCTTCCTTTCATCGTTTCATTTCAAAGAGAAAAGTAAAAACAGCTGTGAACCGTTGAAAAACGGGACAACTGTTTAATCAAATCTTTACACCGTGGATTTGCCATGTAGCTCCGAGAAGAATCTGGAGTGACTTCCCTTGCCTCATGCAAAACATTGCCGAAAGCATGGAGAAACAGCGACCGGGCGAGAAGCGAAAATATTCTGAGCGATTGTTACCAGAGGAGAGGCGGCGATACCACCAGAAGATTTTGGAGATTGACGGGAATGATCCGTATGACATTCCAACCAGGTGCTGGTCAGCAAATCCGGACGATCTGCCAGAGCTGAGTTACATCAACATCGTAAATTATTTTGTGCCTGGCAAGAGTGCATGACACATGTGAGCAGCTGAAAGCTTACACAAGTTTGGAATCCTACCGACGTTTTGTCTCTGGCTGGGTGAGGGATGTCAAGTGCTACAGCCCTGATGGCTGTCAGAACTCTGTCATTTCTGCAAAGGTAAGAATGTGCTTTCAGTTTATAATGAATGAATGTGAGTGTTCTCTGTCTTGTGTTGCAGATATCACAAGTTGCAGTTCAGGATATTGTGTTGAGGCTTTGTCTTTGATATATTCTTCGCTTCAGTTTGAATTCTGGACTTCGACAAAAGCTGTAGATAGTCTTGAATATATTTATATTTTGAAATAGCTTGCAAAATATTATATTTATAATGAGCTTCATGTTCATATTCAGTTACAAATCTGTTGTTTACTTTTCATTGTTAAGGTTATTAATAGTAAAGCACATTATGTGCGTCTTAGAGTTATATTCATTCGATTGACCTAGCTGAATGCTGATTTGTGCGACCTTCAATTTATGTTTCAGATTCTTCATTCACATCGCCTTAATGAACCAGCCCTTTCTCCTTGGATCATCGCCACTTCTGATGGCAACATACTGGCAGCACACTGACTGTACCTGCATGGCCGGAGTTGGAGAAACCTGCATGGCCGGAGTTGGAGAAACCTGCACACACGTCCCTTCACCTTCAAGGAGTCAGCTGTTGAGTGTGCTGTGGCAGACCGCCATTTCTGTGCCAGATTGTTATGACCAGTTCCTCCTACTGCGATTTCATGGTGTGGACTACTGTGGATAAAGTTATTGTCCGAGTATTGCCTGACTGTGATTTTTGGGCAATGTGTGTGGAGAAAGCTTTGAAAGTGTTCAGACTCGCAGTTCTTCCACAGCTAGTTGGAAACTGGCTGGACAGAGAAGCTGAGCCTCTACAAGCAGTGGATGTGAACCAGGAGCAGCTGCAAACACCAGCCGTGAAACGCAGCAAGAAACAGTGACAATGCCAGACTCGCTTGCTCATGTGTGTGGGAAAACAAACATCATGTATGACTGTACACACAGAAAATGGCAGTAGTAAAGTTGTAGAGAGGGAGAGAAAAGAGAGCATGTAATGTTTTAAATCACAGTTCACACTCACAGAGAAGTCATTAATTGTTCCATTCTTGTTTCATTTTATTCTTGAAGTAAAATCATGCACAGATGTAGCCATACATTTTGTTTAGGATCACCGACCACAATACAAAATCAAGTGCTACAAGTATAAATTATGATGCATACAGATTACAGGACCTTATTTTGTGATTGTTTTACATCCACTGCTGTGAATAACAAAGACTCATGAGCAGTTTGATTATCAACTTATTCAGCCAGGTATATTGTTCATTCTCCTTGTTCAATGTTTCCAGTGACACGGATTGGCTGCTTGATTTAGGGAACAAATAAGAGTGTGTGGTCCAGCGTAGTTCTGCATCAGTACAGTCAAGTAATACAGTGTTTAAATTGGCAGTGGAACTGAAAGTTAGTTTCTATTATCAACTAGTTCTTTTTTTTAATGACAACAAAATTGAACACACTTATTTCTGCAAAAAAAGCGCACAGGTCTATTTATCATAATGAATAGTTAATGACTCAAATGCCCACAGTATATGTTATTTCAATAGGGCCTTTTACAGCTGACCGCGCGCTGAGTCATTTCGAGTTACTCCCCTTGGGTACGGGCAAACTCGCTGTCGATACTGTTACTGGATACAGACGAGATGGTCTGCTGCAACTTGTAAAAACTGCACAGCAGTTGGAACTACCGATCGATCCGGATTTTACAAGACAGGACGTGCAAGAAAAACTTTCCGAAAAACTTCGACAGATCGGATTTCCACCACGCGATCCTTTTACATCCGAAGAAAAAAGTGACCCATCAAACGCACCCAGGATCGGTGTTGTTGACATCCTGAACTATCTGATTGAGAAAAAGAACGATTTCGACCAGAAGAAGGCGAAAACTTACAAATCCTTTGAAGATATATCGCCTTTTTTATGGCCATGTGCTCAACTTGAGATACATACATGTGCAGAAGTGGAAAAGTTTTTCGTCTACACCGCGGAGGTAAAACCGACACAGAGGCAGACAACCTACCTGCACACTTCCTCATATAAACTGTGCATAATCGTCAGCGAAGATGGGGACATTCTGCTGGGATTTTGCCAGTGTCCGGGGGTGGGGGGAGGGGGGGGGTGTGGCAAGTACTTACATTTCACAACATAGGCATGTTATTATTCATATTGTTATTGTTAGTATTGTTACTCCTCACTGAAACCAAGCAAAGCAGGCTGTTCACCCTCAATAATGCTTTTACTGTATTAGTACTGTCACAGTATGTTTGCATGCATACATGCAAATATTAGTTAGCTTCCATGAAATATTGAATATATCCCCATTTCACAGCACTAGGATGGGATGTATGGCACTTTGAATCACTAACAGTAGCACTGCCTCTTCAATACCCATCTCCTTTTTGAAACTGAAGAGTATACGTATGGACCAGTGGCAGTGAATGGTTAATGAACATATGGGTTGCTCTGATTTCATTCATGATCAGGTACATTTGGTTTTTTTTAACCACACAAACACTTAGACAACAATTATTAGAGTATGAGTTTTTCCGCGTTTTGATTTTCATTTAAATCCAAGTCACAGCTTCTGTTTTATGATGAGTGATGTAGTTTGAAACACTTGGACAACAATTATCAGAGTATGAGTTTTTCCGCGTTTTGATTTTCATTTAAATCCAAGTCACAGCTTCTGTTTTATGATGAGTGATGTAGTTTGAAACACTTGGACAACAATTATCAGAGTATGAGTTTTTCCGCGTTTTGATTTTCATTTAAATCCAAGTCACAGCTTCTGTTTTATGATGAGTGATGTAGTTTGAAACACTTGGACAACAATTATCAGAGTATGAGTTTTTCCGCGTTTTGATTTTCATTTAAATCCAAGTCACAGCTTCTGTTCAAGTTATGATGAGTGATGTAGTTTGAAACACTTGGACAACAATGTCAATTATCAGAGTATGAGTTTTTCCACTTTTTGATTTTCATTTAAATCCACTTTGGAGTCACAGTTTCTGTTTTATGATGAGTGATGTAGTTTGAAGTGTTGGTATTAAATTTTCACTGACAATCATTCTGTGCTGGTATTCCCATTTTCACCTGCAGGGTTATGAAATATATGGGGAGAAACTTGGTCAGTAAAATCATCTTCACGCGTGAACTGAAAATTGTCTCTGTTTAAAATTACAATGTATTTCGTGAACACACCTGGAGAATGCCCTTGCGTGATTTAAAACTGCCTGCTGTGAATACTGTTGTCATACTATGAATTTTCTTTTGAGAAAAACAAAAGAATGAAAAGCTTTTAACTAGCTTGTGAATGAGCCTCTTACTTCTATGTGGGGCTAGGTGCTTTGAACTATTTTTAATGCCTGAAAAGGATAGTGATGGAAATCACTAGTTTAATGTCAGGTGTGACAAGTCACATATATATACTATTGATTGAACTATTTTTTTTATTAATCTGCAATTTTGTTACAACCTACTTTGTTTATTTGGTGACAAGCTAGTGAGAGGCACTTTTTAGTGCTTGAATAGTACTGTGATGCACATTATTTATCATTTCAGTCTAGTCGTACTCATGATTACAACCAATAGTTCTTGTGAGCTTGTACAGTTATGTGATGTCTCTCAAGTCTTTTTCCTTGAGGCAAACCATTTTTCCTTTGAATGACACATAGTTCAGTTTGACCATTATTTTTCATTTTTGTGTTCTTGTTGTATGCAACTGCAAGCACCGAGCTGTCATGCTTTTTGTCTGATTTCAGACCATATTCTTTGGGCCATTTGTATGCTGAAGTAGTTTTGTTTTTCTGCCACTTCTGTTAGATTGTGTTTTTGCAGTGAGATTCATGTTCAAAATTTTAGACAAGATTAAAAGAATGATCCTGTTTCTTAAATGCCTTCGTGTTCATTGGTTTGTAGACTATGTGTCACTTGCTGTCTAGTTTTTCAATGAAATTGTTTTGCTAACTAGCTGCAGTATCACACTTTGGTTTATGGGGATATGAAAAAGCTACATTAAAACCATTTCTTCCTCTCTCAGCACATAAAGTCAAAGCATGGTACAATCTTTTTTGTTCCATTTATACTTATGAAGAAAAACAGCATGTCATTTTCAAGTGCCCCCCGACGAAGTTGTGCAAATGTAGGTGTCTTTGTTGACTTTTTCGATGTTGAACCTCTCGATCGTTCTTCCACATAGTTTAATCCATTTTCGGCACTTTTCTAAATCTCTAGAGGGTTTGGAAAACGGTACCCATCCAACACCGACCATGTGTGATCTCTCACGGTGTCTTAAATCACTTCCACACACGCCATAACAGCAATGTTTGTGCACCATCGTACAGCTCCACCATTCAAACAACGCGCAAAAGTGGCTGACTTTGCCCGAGGCACAGCGGGCCAAGGTCAAGGTCGCCTAGAATAGCCCAGGTGTAAAAGGCCCTATTTTGAACATTTAGTGAAAGTGTTCTTCTCTTCACTTTGGCTTCATACCTGCAATACTGGTAGTGGTATGTTCAGTGTTGCTTGCAGTTGCATGTCATTGGTAGTTTAAATGTGTGCTTGCATTTCAAGTGTGGGCCATTTAATTTTGCAATGCTCCTTATCTTGTTTCCTGTGTAGAGCTATTTTGAGGTTAATCAGCATAATTCAACCTTTGTCAGTTGTGTCAATACATGTCACATTTATAAATGCAAAATGATTTCAAAGTGTATGTTAAAGTGGTGTGTGTGTGTGTGTGTGTGTGTGTGTGTGTGTGTGTGTGTGTGTGTGTGTGTGTGTGTGTGTGTGTGTGTGTGTGTGTGTGTGTGATAGAAAGAGTGAAATCTGCTCTTGAATTGGAAGGAAATAGCAGCAGGTCAGATCACGTACACATATTCAAATTCAAGATTCCATCCAGTGAAAACATAACAGAAAAACTGTTGCTACTGCTCATGTGAGACACCTGAATCAGAATCAGATACAATACACCACAGTTTAATTAACACATTCTTTAAACAATGCCTTCATCTTCAAATTCAAGATTTTGTCCAGTGAAAACATAATAACAGAAAGACTTGCTACTGCTCATGCGAGACATCAGAATCAGATACAATACACCACAGTTTAATTAACATATTCTCTAGTCTAAACAATGCCTTCAGTTCACTAGGCTGTGTTTATGCAGCGTCACAGCAAGAATCACATGATACCAGTGCAAACATTGACAAGCCCAGATGATACAGTGACTATTTTGTCCAGTGTTACCACTTCTTCCTCTTCCCTTGCAAACAAAAGATCAGTCAGAATATCACTGCAGAGTTCAGAATTTTGTACTTTCCACAAAGAATACCGATAACTCGCTCAACATAAATTCTCAGATTAGCTAGTTTGCGTGTTGACTATCTCATAAGCTGTAAGCTGACTCTTCCCTCTTGTAAAGGCAGGGATTTTCACTTGTGCACCTCTCATAGCCACTAGTTCATTAATGTCAAATCCCCTGTCGGCCAAAATCACATCATGCAGAGGCGGATCAGTTCATTTTATGGGGGGGGGGTTTTCCAAAAGTATATTGTGAAGATATGGGTGTGAAGGAGCGAAGCGTCGAGCCGACGGCGCGAAGCGCCTAGCTTGCAAGGGGGACCGGGGGCATGCCCCCCCGAAAAAGTTTGAAAAAAAAGATGCAATCTGGTGCATTCTGAGGTTGATCCTTACCAGTTTCAGGCAGCAGATTTTGTCACTGATTAATACCCCAAAAATTGAAACTCAACCCAAAAAGACACACACATTTTTTTTATTTTTTGGCTGGGGGGGGTTTCCGGAAACCACAGAACCCCCCCCCCCCCCCTCGTCCGCCCCTGTCATGTTGTACAATATTGTCTAGATATCCACTATTTGCAGTGATGTGCTTGTCACTTGAAAGCCCACCTTATCTTTAGAAATAAAGAAATATGGCCTTGAGGTGTAATTGATATTGTATTTAATTGTATTGTTGTGCTTGTAGTTTGACCAGGTGAGTGCACTAGCATCAACACTGGAGGGTCTTTCAATGAATATATTTCAAAACAGTCAATAATAGACACTACTCTGTTCCATGGATAGGGAAGGAACTGTGGCGGTAGACTTGTCTGGCCAGAAAACAAGTGGCTGCAGTCTGTGGTACATGATATGCACATTCTCGTGAAAAACTTTGCTGGCAGTTGTTCTTGACACAGAAAAGATGTATGCCAGGTGTTGCAGAGGTGTGTTAAGGCGTATATATATGCATGAATGAGAGCTTGAAACTGTGTCAGTGCTCTGCGCGATTGTGTTGGTAAATGCGGTGCAAGAAAATCAAATAATGTAACAAGTGTGAAGAAATTAGAAATCCCAGTATAATATCGTACAGTATCGTCATTGTCCCTCAAAGAATCAAGTGTCATTTTTTTCTTGGCAAGTTCGTCTTTAAGTTCCCGAGTTTCTAGCACCAGCCTGTTTAGTTCATCCCGTAGCTGCTTTTCTTCATCTTTAGAAATCCAGGCAAAATTGTCATAGGTTTCAGTCTGGCAGTAAGTACCGCCACAGTCATCTCTCTCGGGAAGAGGAGCAGCCAGTTCTGCTGTATCCGAAGTACCTTCACCGTCGTCATCAACAGCATCCTCTGCTAAATTAGGGTGAGAAGGAGTTGACTCACTCCCCACAAGCTTCTTCCTCTCCTTGAGTCTCTGGTACTGTCCTTGTTGGCTGTCAGGCTGTGTCCCTGCACCATACCCAAGTTTCAAAGTAGGTGTCCAGCTCGGACTGTTTACTTCCCACATATGGTTGCCCTGCAGAAAAAATCAAAGGCAAATAAATTGTAAATTATGGATTGGGAGTTATTTTAAAAATAAGTCACCCAAACAAAATGAATGAGTAGATCTATTATCTAGACACAGATCTACCCTTCAAAAACTGAACTATGAAGTTGTATCAACAATGACCATTTAGTGTTCAAATAAATTCTGATTATCAAATCCAAGTATTTCACACATATGGCATTCTCACAAGTCATGGTTTTGGGCAACAGGGCCGGACCAAATGAGTTGTAAGGGGGGGGGGGGGTCCTCCTTTTTTTTGGGGGGGGGGGAAATCAGCAAAGTGGCGAAGCCACTGCAGGCGCGCGAACTAGGGGGGTCCGGGGGCATGCTCCCCCGGAAAATGTTTGAAAAACGGTTAAAATCTGTGCAATCTGGTGCATTCTGGGCCTTGTTTTGAGGGTTAAGAGCAGCATTGTTTTGGTGCTAAAACTAGTAAAAGTCAAAGCAAGGTACATGCTTTTTCCAGGGGTGGGGTTCCGGAACCCCTGGAACCCCCCCCCCCCCCCCCCCTGGGTCCGGCCCTGGGCAACCATGATAAGTTGTTATACTGAGAGTAAGTGTAAGACTGACTCACTCAGTCCATAGACCAAATAACCAAATGGTCTAGATGCTCAGTCATAGACTGCACTCGGTGCAGGACTGACCGACTGTCCGCACACTACCATCACAACACAGCTTGCATAAAACACAGACTAACCAAGGCAGGTGAACAAAAGCATGAGTACTTACCATTGACAAAATGATCAGAGCACACGTATCTCCTAGCTGTTGATTCAAAGTTGAAATTCTTCAGCTGAAGCTGTGCCAACCATTCTCGCCCGCGTCGTGCAGTCAAATCCCTTGTCTCTTTGCCCTTTCCGTTGACAACAAATGGAACAGAAAAGAATCTTCTGTCCCTATCTCTATCTTGTCTGTTATGGCAATGTTTAACACTACAACTAGAGACCATGTCGATAAATGCGGAAGATTCAGAGTGCAGATTTCGCGTGTTGCCTTCTCGCGAGTTCCGCCGGAATGCCAGAGGCAAGGCCGGACAACTCTGCACACGACTGTGTGACGTCATCGCGTCAGAGCTCATACCAAGTTGTGTTGTGTTGTGTAACCTACAGATAAAAAAAAGTGTAATCATGCAGTAAGAGAAATGGAAAGAGAAAGTTTTTGTTGAGACAGAACAGAAAACTTAGGACGGAAAACTTTTTTTCAACAACTTCAAGGGAGAGAATGCAAACACTAAACACTCCCGGTTATGACCTTGACCTTTTGTTTGTTTTCGCATTCAGTTCTTTTCGTACGGCAATTTCAGCTTGTAAAATAAACAAATTTACGAACATTTTCTGATAAATAATGTTTGGAGATACCTTGTATTGAATTATAGTATATACACAAAGAAAAAAAATGAAGCTTAGAAGTCAATTCTTGATTCCCCTAAATAATGAAAACTGCTTTCCCTAAACAATGAATTGTTTACGTAAATAATTCATTGTTTACGTAAATAATGATTTATTTAGCAACATTGTTGATTGTTTATAAACAATGTAATATAAGTCTAAATAATATATTGTTTACGTAAATAAATCATTACTTTACGTAAACAATGAATTATTTACGTAAACAATGAATTGTTTAGGTAAATAATGAATGGTTTACGTAAACAAAAAATTATTTAGAATTGTTTTACATTGTTTATAAACAATTACTTATTTAGCACATGAGCTTCTAAATAATGATTATTTAGCTAAAACTGGTGAAAAAAACATGAAAAAGTATCCAAATCATTATTTGACAAACGGAATGCCATAGCCTTTGGCATCCATGTTATTTCCTCCGCTTTGTTTCGCTTTTTTTAAAGTGTAGAAAATAAATACCACAATAAAACCGACATGTTTTTGAGTTTTAAGTCTGTATGTTTTGTATGTTGTGTACCTTCGCCTTTGTTTGTGTCTCACACTCAACAGCAACACTGACTAATTTACAGACTTCACACAACTGAAAAGTACCGGGCCCGACCAGGAAACAGTTGACTTACAAATCTAGAAGAAATTTACCTTTTGACATTGTCACCTTGTGCATCCACACACTTGTACCACCGGTGACTCAGAGCCTCGATGCCGTTGCTTTAGACGCCTTTGTCTTGCAACTGTGTGACGTCCTCATTGGCAGTCATGACGTCATTGTCCACATGTGTGTGTATCCCTGTGTGTGTGTGTGTGTGTGTGTGTGTGTGTGTGTGTGTGTGTGTGTGTGTGTGTGTGTGTGTGTGTGTGTGTGTGTGTGTGTGTGTGTGTGTGTGTGTGACTTGTGAGTGTTTGTTCACGGTATCATCGTTTAGAGGCATGCTGGTTGTGTCAAAGAAAAATGTCAGTTTTAATGTAATATATTCATGGACAATACAGTGTTGTTATTGTTATGGTCCGTTTCGATGAACAGTACGGGGTCCGAAGACAAAGAGGTGTCTGTTACTTTATGCTTTCGACAGGTAAGTCCCTCGCTGACACATAACCCCAGGAGCAAGCATTTTAAAATAATGCCGATTTTGTGGGACTCAGTTTCTGAGACCTTTACAGAAACACGTATGCTTTAGATGGGCTTAGATTAACTCCAAATCAGGCAGGACTTTCTCTGAAGGTGCGCGTGATAACGGATATTTAGCGCGTCCCAGGACCCGCTCTTTTCAGTTTTAGTGCGTCGTCGGACCCTCTGTATAAGTTTCTAGTACGTGTTTTCGTCTTCTAGTGAGTACAGGACGCAGGACCGCACACTTTGGGGAGCCCCGTCATCATAGTCGGAGGATGCTAAATCTGGCGAATTCAGCGGATGGTGAACGACCCCAAAGCCGCATTCTTGGCTTGTTGCCATGGAAACCAAGGACTTAGGGGCTGGGGCGTTGTCTCGACGGAACAGAGAGAGAGAGAGAGAGAGAGAGTACTGTAAGTGTCACCGGCAATTATCCAACGGACCATAGTCAGTGTCACCAGCAATTGCCCGACTGGCTATAGTCAATGTCACCGGCAATTGCCCGTCTGGCTATAGTCAGTGTCACCGGCAATTGCACGACTGACTATAATCAGTGTCACCGGCAATTGCACGACTGACTATAATCAGTGTCACCGGCAATTATCCAAATGACTATAGTCAGTGTCACCGACAATTGTCCGACTGACTGTAGTCAGTGTCACCGACAATTATCCGACTGACTGTAGTCAGTGTCATAGACAATTTTCCGACTGACTATAATCAGTGTCACCGACAATTATCCGACTGACTATAGTCAGTGTCACCGGCAAATATCCAACGGACCATAGTCAGTGTCAACGGCAATTATCCGACGGACTTTTGTCAGTGTCAACGGCAATTGTCCGACGGACTATTGCCAGTGTCACCGGCAATTGTCCGACTGACTATAGCAGTGTCACCGGCAATTGTCCGACTGACTATAGTCAGTGTCACCAGCAGTTATCCAACGGACTATAGTCAGTGTCACCGACAAATTATTATCCGACTGACTATAGTCAGTATCACCGGCAATTGTCCGACTGACTGTAGTCAGTATCACCGGCAATTATCCGACCGACTTTAGTCAGTGTCACCAGCAGTTATCCAACGGACTATAGTCAGTGTCACCGACAAATTATTATCCTACTGACTATAGTCAGTGTCACCGGCAATTATCCGACTGACTATAGTCAGTGTCACCGGCAATTATCCGACTGACTATAGTCAGTGTCACCGACAATTATCCGACTGACTATAGTCAGTGTCACCGGCAATTGTCCGACTGACTATAGTCAGTGTCACCGGCAATTGTCCGACAAACTCAGTAAAGGCTGAACGTATTTTCTTTTCCAAATTGTGTGGAGATTTGTCAGTGTTAATAAAAACGGAAAACAAAACCCCGCAGGATGCTGTTGTTGTGCGTGTTTATTCAGCGTTTGTTTCCGCACACACAAACACACACACACACACACACACACACACACACACACACACACACACACACACACACAGACACACACACACACACACTCACACACACACACTCACACACACACACAAACACATACACACACACACACACACTCCCACAAACATGCACACACACACACACACACACACACACACACACACACATACACACACCGCACGCACGCAAGCTTACACGCGCACGTACGCACTGACATACACGCTCGTGCGTGGACAAACTCGTACACACAAGCACAAACGCATATTCACAGACATAAACGTATGCTCACACACTCGGCATACTCACACAGACACCCACACGTATGCAAACATCCACACACGCACGCACATGTTCATACACACGCAATCTATCAGTGTCTCTCACTCTTTCACACACACACACACACACACACACACACACACACACACACACACACACACCACTTGATCGTCCCCGAACCCACATGCAATTAAGCTGCAACTTCTACTTTCACTTTTAGACTGAACCAAAAGTACGCTGAGGTAACTCTTGCGCAGTAAGACAGTACTTACGGTTCTTGATTGACACACTTCGCACAACGCTATTGATTCATTTCCGCGTTGACAACTCTCATCAGAAAAGAGTCCTGCCTTCAATTTTGTGATCTGTAGACAGCCACAGAAACAGGTATGTGTCGAGAAGCTTGTTACACTACGCTGTGAATACTGTAGAAACTGCTTGTTCGCTGTAGGTTTCCTATCTGCTGTTAGGTGTGTGTGTTTGTGTCGATCTAATGTCATCCATTGTGTGTCGCTGTTGTCAATGATGTACAGCGAAGTGGAACTGAAAGTAGGTCATACCTTGACAAAGTTAGCCTTCTCGTAAAAAGAACAACTGCCAAACACACGCCTGACTACAGAAAAGAGAGTCAGATACTTTAGCTCTGAATATCTGTGTGTAATTTTATTTTGATTATTCCATTAGAGGGTTCCACGTATCTACTTTCTGTTTAGGGTAGGGAACAAGTGGAACTGTGTGATGTCATACCACAGAAACACGGTCATATTTTCATTCAGTCGAGCAGTTGCTCATGGGTAACAAATCCTTGAGAAATAAATATTTGTGTGTGTGAAGCGCTCTGCTCCAAGGTTCTTTTGAACAGAGAGAGAGAGAGAGAGAGAGAGAGAGAGAGAGAGAGAGAGAGAGAGAGAGAGAGAGAGAGAGAGAGAGAGAGAGAGAGAGAGAGAGAGAGAGAGAGAGAGAGAGAGAGAGAGGTGACAAGGGAAATAATTCATTATTTGCGATCCCTTGACGCACATACTTCTCTCCCTTTAATTGTGGTAAACCTTTTCCCTTTTCCCTTTTTGTCTGTCTAGCAGGCTAAGTGTGTACACAGATAACTTCGGATGACAATACATTTCCCCTTCTTTCCTTTTTCAACAGGTTGTAAGGGGGAGTATTAACTTTGCTCTTTTTTTCCGAGTCCGCTTTTGTTTTGTGAAGATGCATCCAGCATAGTCTTTATGTCTGATGTTTTTGTAATCTATATATATACTAGAGGAATACCCGGCTTCGCCGGGGTGAATCGCGAGACAGAGACAGACAGCGTGGCGGTTCATCACAATCACCTCTGCAAGCGAAGTCCTGTCACACGGGATTGAGAATTTTAGAGCTTATTTCTTAGCCCTATATTTTCTGTTGTGGCTTCTCAAATGCCAGAACATACAGACAGACAAAAGCCGCTAGACCCCATCACAAACAGAACTCTACAATCAACAGGTTTTTTCCCACACACACACACAAACACACACACAGAGAAGCCGTATATATATAATATGTATATCTATATCTATAAATATATAGAGATAGGTGAGTGTATTTTTTGCGTGGCTATAAATTGATTCGACCTTTTCACTTTGACAGTACGAACAACTTACGGGTGCAAGGGAAGCGTTCTGGACAGCGCAGTGACATTCTAAAAATAGTACCTCAGAAACGGGAATTTGGGGTGAACGGTGCGACAGAGACAGACAGCGTGGCGGTTCACCACAATCACCTTTGAAAGGCGAAGTCCTGTCAAACGGGATTGAGAATTTTAGAGCTTATTTCTTAGCCCTATATTATCTGCTGTGGCTTCTCACATGCCAGAACATACAGACAGACAAAAGCCGCTAGACCCCATCACAAACAGAACTCTATAATACATAGGTTTTTGCCTACACACACACACAAACACACACACACACAGAGAAGCCGTATATATATATGCATATCTGTATCTATAAATATATAGAGATAGGTGAGAGTGTATTTTTCGCGTGGCTATAAATTGATTCGACCTTTTCACTTTGACAGTAAGAACAACTTACGGGTGCAAGGGAAGCGTTGTGGACAGCGCAGTGGACAGCGCAGTGACATTCTAAAAATAGTAATAGTAACTTAGAACTGAACGGGAAAGCCACACGAAGGAAGGGAGATAAACGCCAAACACTGGAGAAGATAAGGAAGAGTTACTTATAATGGTGAAATGAACGCAAAAACGAAAATGAGTTCAGCGCTGCGCGCTGAGAGCCCGTGTTGAAATATCTCATCGATGATATTGTGTCCGGGGTGTAGCTGAATACGGTGTCCAAATTTGAAAAAGATCCACCGAGAACTTTGGCGTTGTGATGTGGTGTAGCGGCTATGGTGTGTCGGTATGGGGGCCCGGGTAAGCTGAGGTGGAACCAAAATAGCTGAGGTGGAACCAAAATCGGTTCCGCGCTGCGCGCTGAGAGCACTTGTTGAAATATCTCATCGATGAGGTTGTGTCCGGGATCTCTCTGAATAAGCCCACCAAATTTGAAGCAGATCCATCGAGAACCTTGGCCGCGCATCGCGCACAGACACACAGACAGACAGACAGACAGACACTAGTCGTATATATATATAGATACGACTTGTGTCTGTGTGTTTGTGTGTGTGTGTCTGTGTATCTGTGTCTTCGCGATGCACGGCCAAAGTTCTCGATGGATCTGCTTCAAATTTGGTGGGCTTATTCAGAGAGACCCCGGACACAACCTCATCGATGAGATATTTCAACACGTGCTCTCAGCGCGCAGCGCTGAACCGATTTTGGTTCCACCTCAGCTATTTTGGTTCCACCCGCAGCTACCCGGGCCCCCATACCGACACACCAAAGCCAAAGTTCTCGGTGGATCTTTTTCAAATTTGGACACCGTATTCAGCTACACCCCGGACACAATATCATCGATGAGATATTTCAACACGTGCTCTCAGCGCGCAGCGCTGAACCGAATTTGGTTTTTGTGTTCATTTCACCATTATAAGTAACTCTTCCTTATCTTCTCATCTTCTCCATGTTTTCAGCGTTTACCTCCCTTCCTTCGTATGGTGCACTATAGTATGAGTGGGGCATCTTCGGATATTCCCGGCGTTCTGTTACTATTTTTAGAAGGTCACCGCAGTGTCCAGAACGTAAATTGGACCCGTAAATTATCCTCACTGTAAAAGTGCAAAGGTCGAATCAATTTATAGCCACGCGAAAAATACACTGTCATCTATCTCTCTATATATATACGGCTTCTCTGTGTTTGTGTGTGTGTGTGTGTCTCTCTCTCTCTATGTGGGCAACACCTGTGGATTGTTCAGTTCTGTTTGTGATGTGGTCTGGCGGCTTTTGTGTAATTTTATGTACTGGCCTTCCTTTGAGAAGCCATAACAGTTCAAAAGGGCTTAGAGATAAGCTCTAAATTGCTCAGTCCTGTTTGAGTGGAGTTCGCCTCCAAAGGTGATTAACACGGTTACATTCGTCGACAAGGATGGGACTCGATATGGTCAGGAATGGCATTATGGCCACTGAATCATTTTCGTGCTGTTCCCATTCCACGAATCTGGGAGGGACCTAAGCTTGGCGGGTCCATTGTTCGGACCCGGCGAAGCCGGCGTACGGCTCTAAGTACTTCTTCCCGGCGAAGCCGGCTACCCGGCGAAGCGGGTATTCATTCTAGTCTATATATATATACGACTTGTGTCTGTGTGTCTGTGTGTGTGTCTGTGTGTCTGTGTGTGAGTTCGCGATGCACGGCCAAAGTTCTCGATGGATCTGCTTCAAATTTGGTGGGCATATTCAGGTAGACCCGGTACAGGACACAACCTGGTCGATATTTCAACACGTGCTCTCAGCGCGCAGCGCTGAACCGATTTTGGTTCCACCTCAGCTATTTTGGTTCCACCTCAGCTACCCGGGCCCCCATACCGACACACCAAAGCCAAAGTTCTCGGTGGATCTTTTTCAAATTTGGACACCGTATTCAGCTACACCCCGGACACAATATCATCGATGAGATATTTCAACACGTGCTCTCAGCGCGCAGCGCTGAACCGAATTTGGTTTTTGTGTTCATTTCACCATTATAAGTAACTCTTCCTTATCTTCTCATCTTCTCCATGTTTTCAGCGTTTACCTCCCTTCCTTCGTATGGTGCACTTTTGTATGAAGGGGGCATCTTCGGATATTCCCGGCGTTCTGTTACTATTTTTAGAAGGTCACCGCAGTGTCCAGAACGTAAATTGGACCCGTAAATTATCCTCACTGTAAAAGTGCAAAGGTCGAATCAATTTATAGCCACGCAAAAAATACACTGTCATCTATCTCTCTATAGATACGGCTTCTCTGTGTTTGTGTGTGTGTGTGTGTGTCTCTCTCTATGTGAGCAACACCTGTGCATTGTTCAGTTCTGTTTGTGATGTGGTCTGGCGGCTTTTGTGTAATTTTATGTACTGGCCTTCCTTTGAGAAGCCATAACAGTTCAAAAGGGCTTAGAGATAAGCTCTAACTTGCTCAGTCCTGTTTGAGTGGAGTTCGCCTCCAAAGGTGATTAACACGGTTACATTCGTCGACAAGGATGGGACTCGATATGGTCAGGAATGGCATTATGGCCACTGAATCATTTTCGTGCTGTTCCCATTCCACGAATCTGGGAGGGACCTAAGCTTGGCGGGTCCATTGTTCGGACCCGGCGAAGCCGGCGTACGGCTCTAAGTACTTCTTCCCGGCGAAGCCGGCTACCTGGCGAAGCGGGTATTCCATCTAGTGGTATATATGTACGTAAAAGAAGTAAAAGCATGTCACTCCTTTTTCAAGAGGGTGGAGGGTGGAGTATAAACATTGCTTTTTTTCCGAGTCCGCTATCCCCCCCCCCCCCCTCCTCCCCCCCCACCCCCCTCCCCACCCCCCACCCCCTCCCCAACCGCTCACTGTTATCTTTTGTAGTCAATCAAATAAAATCCTTGTAATGTAAAAAAAAAAACGTACATCCTCGAGTTGTACAACGGTCAAAGCAAATAAATCCTGGGTTCTTACCGCATTAATTCAAGACGTTGATCACAGTATGACAGCATGCGCACACTACACTATGTGTTATTGATCAGTCCGTTCTTGGTTTGTGTGTGTGTTTGTGTGTGTGTGTGTGTGTGTGTGTGTGTGTGTGCGTGTGTGTGTGTGTGTGTGTGATTACAGAAGTCATCATGGCCGCCGCTTCAGCCACCAGTAGCAGTGAGCTATCAGAATGCCCTGTCTGCCATGACGGCTATAAAGAGCCAAAGATACTGCCGTGTACACACCTAGCCTGCAAACAGTGCGTCGTGTCGTGGCTGCAGAAGGCAGGGGTCAAGGGAGGCTGTCCGCTCTGCAGGGCCCCCATCCTGCCCTCCACCAGCCGGGGTCAGCGTGACCTTGACACTCTGGTAAATGACCTGCCCACTGACCTGGCCACCATGGCTCTGGTGGACAGTCACAAAGTGCTCAGCGGTCAGCATGTCTGTATGCTGTGTGATAACAGCTCTGCTGCCACGTCATTCTGCTTGCAGTGTGACGTCAAGATATGCAAGGCTTGCATCAAGGTTCACAATAACATACCCTCAACCAGGAAACACGTCATTGAAGACTTAAACAAACTCAGCCCGCAGCGGTTGGCTGAGATAAACCGAGCATCATGTAACGTGCACGATGATAGGCTGGCTGAGCTGTATTGCTCCACCCACCAGGAGCTCATTTGCATGTTGTGTTTTCCGACCAATCACCGCAGCTGTGCAGAGGTGAAGGCCATCCCAGACGTGGCGACAGAGAAGAGAAGAGAACTGGAACAACAGGCACAAAGACTAAGTGACAGAGCGACAGCATTGGCAACGGAGGTTGGTGTGAACCCTAAATGTTAATGCTGTTGTATTATCATACTTTTTCCTCTCAATGTTTCTTTCTATACTTGTGCTTCATTTGTTAAAATGTACCATGATAACAGATTTAAATCGTGTCTGACTGAATTTACATGACGTTATGAGTCTCATTGGATGATACAAATCAGGGGGAAATGGATGGTAAGATGAATGCATTATGCATGCTTGAATAATTTATCTTGACGTAAAAACAAACAGACTTAAATCCTATCTGACTGAATTCGCATGACGTGTTAGGTCTCGATGGATGATAAAAATCGGGGTAAAATGGATGGTATGGTGAATGCATATCTTGTTGCATGCTTACATGATTTGTCTGGACGTTAAAAAAAAATGTCGTAACTACGTGTATGAAAATTTATTGATTTTTCAGTGCGAAATTCGTTTTTAAAAACGTCATTTAGAAGTCCACCTCACAGAGTGATCAGTGTTCCTGTGTTTTAGATCCAAGAGGTCACAGACACTTTCAAGGCCATGCGTAAAAAGGCCAATGACACGTTCGATGACCTTGAGCAGTGCTTGAAGAAGCGACGTCAGGAGGTCAACACGCTGATCCAGGCTGAGGAAGACGCCGCCATGATGTCACTGGCGGAGCTTGAGAAATGGCGGGCGGCCTTAGCACTGAACGCAGCCAGCGTAGGAAATGTGGTGCAGTCAGCGTCTGGAGGGTCTCTGCTGGGGATGATGAAAGGTCTGACGTCACGCCTCGACGACCTTGAGTCACAGACCGGAACGGCACGCAAGATGGAGGTCAAAGACTTGACCTTGGACCTCCAGAAACTGGATCAGCTGAGGGCTGACATTGGTTCTCTGGGTACGTCATATTTTCTATACACCTTAAATGACAACAAGTGTTGGTTGTTTGTTGTTGTCTTGTCTCCAGAATTCAGAGGGTCATGGGAGACTGATTCAGCATCCATCGTATTTTCGGGTTTGTTCTCGGCCGACATTTGGAATTGTTTTACATTTTATCTCAGGAATAGGTAGGAGATACCTATATAGGGAGTTAGCAAACGTATTGCTTGTACATACCGATGTTTAATCAACACAAATCTAGTGTTGGAGAGAAAGGACCAGAAAAGATGACACGTATTACACCTGTGTGTTGGTGTCATCTTACGCTGATCTGTTGTCTGTCCGTGTATGGGACGAGGCGTTATTCTGTCACACACTGTTCAATTGTCTGTCTGTGTCTGGGACGAGGCGTTATTCTGTCACACACTGTTCAGTTGTCTGTCTGTGTCTGGGACGAGGCGTTATTCTGTCACCCACTGTTCAGTTGTCTGTCTGTGTCTGGGACGAGGCGTTACTCTGTCACACGCTGTTCAGTTGTCTGTCTGTGTCTGGGACGAGGCGTTATTCTGTCACACGCTGTTCAGTTGTCTGTCTGTGTCTGGGACAAGGCGTTATTCTGTCAAACACTGTTCAGTTGTCTGTCTGTGTCTGGTACGAGGCGTTATTCTGTCACACACTGTTCAGTTGTCTGTCTGTGTCCGGTACGAGGCGTTATTCTGTCACACACTGTTCAGTTGTCTGTCTGTGTCTGGTACGAGGCGTTATTCTGTCACACACTGTTCAGTTGTCTGTCTGTGTCTGGTACGAGGCGTTATTCTGTCACACACTGTTCAGTTGTCTGTCTGTGTCTGGTACGAGGCGTTATTCTGTCACACACTGTTCAGTTGTCTGTCTGTGTCTGGTACGAGGCGTTATTCTGTCACACACTGTTCAGTTGTCTGTCTGTGTCTGGTACGAGGCGTTATTCTGTCACACACTGTTCAGTTGTCTGTCTGTGTCTGGGACGAGGCGTTATTCTGTCACACACTGTTCAGTTGTCTGTCTGTGTCTGGGACGAGGCGTTATTCTGTCACACACTGTTCAGTTGTCTGTCTGTGTCTGGGACGAGGCGTTATTCTGTCACACACTGTTCAGTTGTCTGTCTGTGTCTGGGACGAGGCGTTATTCTGTCACCCACTGTTCAGTTGTCTGTCTGTGTCTGGGACGAGGCGTTATTCTGTCACACACTGTTCAGTTGTCTGTCTGTGTCTGGGACGAGGCGTTATTCTGTCACACACTGTTCAGTTGTCTGTCTGTGTCTGGGACGAGGTGTTATTCTGTCACCCACTGTTCAGTTGTCTGTCTGTGTCTGGGACAAGGCGTTATTCTGTCTCACACTGTTCAGTTGTCTGTCTGTGTCTGGGACGAGGCGTTATTCTGTCACACACTGCTTGCAGAGGGACACAGTTATTCAGGGACGTTACGAAAGATGCAGGGAGGGGTCAGTTTAAGTCTTTCATGGCGTGAAACAATACATTGCAATAACGGGTGACAGGCACCTCTAAAATGAAACAACTTATTACTGTATCATAATTAACTTGACTTTAACTAGTTGCTAGATCAAATTCTAAAATGCTGACTTCATTTAACAAGTCATCCAAACGGGTGTGCAACAAATGGTCGAGGTTTACAATGTCGAGGCACAAAAGGTCGAGGACATTTGGTCAAGAGTCAAAAAGCCGACCTTTTGATCCTCGACTGTTTGGTTCTCAACCCATCCAAACATTCTTCAAGGACTAAATTCTGTCTTCAGGTCAGATGACAAAGCCTGCCACAACACCGACAACTTTACAGCTGCTTACACAGCCATCACCAGCCACATCTACAGCGACATCAGCGACAACACCCTGGACTGCAAACAAACCCAGAAAGGCGGCGCTGGCCAAAGTACTGAAAGTAGGGGACCGGGTCAAAATTGCACCGGAATGGTTTTTTGTCATGGGCCCTAATTATAAGGTAAGACTGCGTGTCCCTCTCCTGTCTGACAGTGTTCACCATCCCTGTCACTCAGTCGGAGTTGTCACTGAAAGGAAGCTGATGCTATGCATATTCTGGTTCTGTTTTTGCTCGAGATGCAACACAAATGAAATGTTGTGTTACAAACTTGATTCAGAAATAGAATTTAATGAACTAAAGAGAAATACATTCATACACGCACGCATGTAAATACACACTCAAACAAATGCACACAAACTAGATGAAACTATGCTGATACTTGCTTATTTGGCGTTTGTTGCACACACACACACACACACACACACACACACACACACACACACACACACACACACACACACACACACACACACACACACACACACACATTCACACACACACACACACACATACATAAACACACACATACACACACAAACACCCCCTCACACACACACACACACGCACAAACACCCCCTCACAAACACACACACACACATACAGACACACACACAAACACCCTTACACACACACACACACACACACACACACACACACACGCACAAACACCCCCTCACACACACACACACACGCACACACACACACACACACACACACACACACACACAAGCAGTGACCAGTGTGTATTGTGTGCAGGACCAGAAAGGCACAGTGACGGCCATCCCGTCAAGACTAGCAGTACAGTGGGGCGATGATCCACAAGGCAAGGTGGACGTGCAGTGGGATGATGGAGATGAACGCTGTTACTGGATGGGAGGTAATGGCCCGTATCACCTGGACCTGCTGTGACAGCCTTCGTCACCCCCACCTCTCCCCGTGCACTGTATTGTACTGATTGTAGTATCTCAGTATCCTTCTGCATGTAATGAATAAAGTGTGTGTGTGTGTGTGTGTGTGTGTGTGTGTGTGTGTGTGTGTGTGTGTGTGTGTGTGTGTGTGTGTGTGTGTGTGTGTGTGTGTGTGTGTGTTCGAGTACATATTTCGGACAGTTATGTTAAAACAATAATTTGTTTTGTATCCATAAAGAACAGGCCACAGAACCTTAACGGCATGGCGAAGCTCAATAGTGTTTGGCACGCATAAAGAATAATCATGTGTCTTTTGTTTTGACGTACAATGTATCTCTCCCAACTGTTTACTGTCAGCAGTGGGTGTTACCTCCCCTGGCTGTAATTATCTCACTATTCCTGTTTAGAAGACTGGACTGAAGGCGTTGGAGCCTTTTTTGGATCCAAAATCGGTTCTGTTTTTCTTGGATAGCCGTAGAGAGTGTGAGTTGTCTGTATGGAGCTGGGTGTCATCCACTGTGGGTCCTCTGTGGCATACACCAGGGGTGATTGACATTGATTCAGATATATAGATATCAGCCTGCCCACTCACCCATGACGAGGCTGTTGGTCTAGTTTTAGGCCTGAACGATTGTTGCATGATCATTCTTCACGTCATCGTCCACCCGTGTCAAGTCCTCAGCAGAGCAGCCTTCCTAGAAGGGATTGATGGTGTCACACGGAACTCCATATCATTTTATTCTATACTTGTTGACTTTGTTAACGCCTTCGACAACCTCAAAGATGGGCTTTAGGTGCACGTTAAGCCTCCTTACATACTGTGGGATTTACCACCGTGTGACGTCACTGGTTTAGGATTTTTAAGAGTTTAAAACATCTGCACCAAAAAACCTCGGAATAACGACACCGTTGTTTTTGCTAATTCCAGCAGCAGCAACGCAGAAAAACCGTTCTAAGTGTGCATAACAATGTAGATCCAACCATCTGCCACGTCATTCCATCATGTTTTGCTATACCGTGCCATATGACTTGATTAGAAAGTATAAACATTAATAACCAAAACATGTTTGTTTCTTCAAGTTGACACCCTACGGGAAAGTGAGCTGTACTCACGTCACGTGTTGCACGAGTCAACAGCCACTGACAGTGAGCTGAATAGACACGCTTTCCATACATACTCATGATATAGCTGAATCAATAAACAGATTTGGTCATATCCGTTACCGGATATAAAAGGGCTGCTGCACTTTTAAGCTTTGGTTTTACATGTACTGTAGCTCTTAAACATACACTTGAGCATCTATATAGTTTCAATAGTTTTGTTTTTTGACGATTTTCAACAAAAAGTGTAAAGTTGATTAGCAGTTATAAGTTATGATTGATTATGGATATTGTTTTGTGTAAAGGTTTTATTTTCTGTCCTCATCGTCATCGCTGTATTGCTGTTATAAACAGCCGTAAAAATAATAGCACTTGAATGCACGCAACAACAACAACAACCACAACAACAACAACAACAACAA
The DNA here is from genome assembly GCF_037325665.1 of Littorina saxatilis. Lineage (NCBI taxonomy): Eukaryota > Metazoa > Mollusca > Gastropoda > Littorinimorpha > Littorinidae > Littorina > Littorina saxatilis. Next base: position 54,193,460 of record NC_090253.1, on the reverse strand, counting down.
CAACAACAACAACAACATCAACAACAACAACTACACACATCTTTCCGATTAATGTATTTCTAACCCATAGCCATATCAATTTTAGCTCATGAATATATTGTGACGGGATTGCCGTCAGCACGATAAAGTTTGCAACAGCCATGACAGTTCAGAGTAGAATCTGGATAGTTATCGCTAATGCCAGCTTTTCTGACATGTAATAGAGCGGAAGCAATAATGTTGGTTGGGATTCCAGTAAGGATTTCGTAGTTTCGTTATCGGCAATAGCCGTCATGTTTTGTTAGTTCAAGATGGTTCAAAGAGGAAAGGTTAATAAACCTGTTATTATATCGTTAGTTGACAAGTTAGACGTCCGAAATAGGATGAAAAGTTAGTATAAATGTATTCTCGGGTCGTTAATGACCCGCGTCAATGCTCGGTAGAATATATAGCGATCGTCGTAAGTGTGTTCCAGCGTTCAACGGTCTGGTAATCAGAATGGATCAAAATAGTGATCCAGTGTGGAAATACTCAAGAAGAGAATAATATGGTAAATGAAGTAAATATGTCGAAATGTTAATAAAACGATGTCTGCGGACATCGTAATTGTGAGGAAGCGAGAGATAAAGAGGGCCTATATTTTTCCTGCGGACGAGTTCGCGAGAGAGCCGGCCATTGTAACCATTTTAGCCAAAGCGAGGCACCCCTACAGTATTCCTGTGTTGCTATGCAGGTAG
>NC_090253.1:54135244-54187744 GCF_037325665.1 Littorina saxatilis | reverse complement strand
ACCATTCAAGGTTATATCGCGACGGGGAAAGGGGGGGGGGGGGGAGATGGGATAGGGGAAAGGGGGGAGATGGGATAGAGCCACTTGTTGATTGTTTCTTGTTCACAAAAGCACTAATCAAAAAATTGCTCCAGGGGCTTGCAACGTAGTACAATGTATTACCTTACTGGGAGAATGCAAGTTTCCAGTACAAAGGACTTAACATTTCTTACATACTGCTTGACTAAAATCTTTACAAACATTGACTATATTCTATACAAGAAACATTTAACAAGGGTAAAAGGAGAAACAGAACCGTTAGTCGCCTCTTACGACATGCTGGGTAGCATCTTTCTCGTCCCAACCAATATGGGACTCCCCCTAACCCGCGGGGGGTACTATATTCTATACAAGAAACACTTAACAAGGGTAAAAGGAGAAACAGAACCATTAGTCGCCTCTTACGACATGCTGGGAAGCATCGGGTAAATTCTTTCTCGTCCAATATGGGACTCCCTCTAACCCGCGGTTTTTTTTTTTACCTTCTAAGCCCCCCTGTGACCTTGAAAAACGTCAAAAGTAATTCATATTAGGAACAGTTGTAAAGATCAAAACAGGGCATATTCCTGCCAAGTCTAAAAGATTTTGCTTCCATAGCTTCCAAGAAAAGCCCAATGTTAAAGTTTGTTGAGGTCGAGGTAAAAGCAGAGTTACTGCCTCTGTTTTGTTTGATGAATAGTCTCTAAGATACAGAACATCATTGTTTTCTTTGAAGCTGTGACCTTGAAAAAGGTCAAAGGTCATCCAATCAGGTATCAACCCATAGAGCTCAATGAGGGTCATCATCACACAAAGTTTGAAACATGTTACATATTGTTTCCATGTTAAGGGCAAATTGTTACAGTTTTGACATGGCCGTACAGCCAGACATACACGCGACATTACATAGACTCTTTATGATTCTTATGAGCCAAAAATTAGAAATCCCGAGAGATCAAGCACACACATCAAGCGATTTCCCTGTACAGTCATGTCTCTCTACAAATAGTGCAAATCCTGAGAGATCAAGCATACAAATCAAGAGTTTTCCCTGTACAGTCATGTCTCCATAGAAAAAGTAGAACCCCTGAGAGATCAAGCATACAAATCAAGAGTTTTCCCTGTACAGTCATGTCTCCATAGAAAAAGTAGAACTCCTGAGAGATCAAGCACACAAATCAAGAGTTTTCCCTGTACGGTCATGTCTCAATACAAAAAGTAGATCTCCTGAGAGATCAAGCACACAAATCAAGAGTTTTCCCTGTACAGTCATGTCTCAATACAAAAAGTAGAACTCCTGAGAGATCAAGCATCGTGTTTTCCCTGTACAGTCATGTCTCAATACAAAAAGTAGAACCCCTGAGAGATCAAGCATACAAATCAAGAGTTTTCCCTGTACAGTCATGTCTCAATACAAAAAAGTAGAAATCCTGCAAAATCAAGCACACATACCTTATAAGAAAGCTTAAAAGACAATACAAATTGATTCTGATTCTGAAAATTGATTCCGATTCTGATTCACACCAAGCGATTTCCATGTACAGTCATGTCTCTCTGCAAAAAGTATAAATCATGAGAGATCAAGCATACGTACAAATCAAGAGTTTTTCCTGTACAGTCATGTCTCAATACAAAAAGTAGAACCCCTGAGAGATCAAGCACACAAATCAAGAGTTTTCCCTGTACAGTCATGTCTCAATACAAAACGTAGAAATCCCGAGAGATCAAGCACACAAATCAAGAGTTTTCCCTGTACAGTCATGTCTCAATACAAAACGTAGAAATCCCGAGAGATCAAGCACACAAATCAAGAGTTTTCCCTGTACAGTCATGTCTCAATGCAAAAAGTAGAACCCCTGAGAGATCAAGCATACAAATTAAGAGTTTTCCCTGTACAGTCATGTCTCCATACAAAAAGTAGATCTCCTGAGAGAGAAATCCCGAGAGATCAAGCACACAAATCATGTTTTCCCTGTACAGTCATGTCTCAATACAAAACGTAGAAATCCCGAGAGATCAAGCACACAAATCAAGTTTTCCCTGTACAGTCATGTCTCCATACAAAAAGTAGAACTCCTGAGAGATCAAGCACACAAATCAAGAGTTTTCCCTGTACAGTCATGTCTCAATACAAAACGTAGAAATCCCGAGAGATCAAGCACACAAATCAAGTTTTCCCTGTACAGTCATGTCTCAATGCAAAAAGTAGAACTCCTGAGAGATCAAGCACACAAATCAAGAGTTTTCCCTGTACGGTCATGTCTCAATACAAAAAGTAGATCTCCTGAGAGATCAAGCACACAAATCAAGAGTTTTCCCTGTACAGTCATGTCTCAATACAAAAAGTAGAACCCCTGAGAGATCAAGCATACAAATTAAGAGTTTTCCCTGTACAGTCATGTCTCAATACAAAAAAGTAGAAATCCTGCAAAATCAAGCACACATACCTTATAAGAAAGCTTAGAAGACAATACAAATTGATTCTGATTCTGAAAATTGATTCCGATTCTGATTCACACCAAGCGATTTCCATGTACAGTCATGTCTCTCTGCAAAAAGTATAAATCCTGAGAGATCAAGCATACTAATCAAGAGTTTTCCCTGTACAGTCATGTCTCAATACAAAACGTAGAAATCCTGAGAGATCAACCACACTGTTAGGAAACGCTGTCGTTGCTGAGCTTTGGTTTAGTTTTGTGTGTTGCATGTAGTTGACTTTTTTGTACTTTGTGGGAAAGTACCGATATTATATTTTGTAAACACAATATTTATGTTTGGACGAGAATGCAGGTGAACTTTCTAATTATTCCGGATGCTGGCGCTCACGTGGTGCGCAGGGTGTTATGGGTAACTGAGCAAGGTCAGTTCATAGCAACGGCTATGGCTTTTCGTTTTGCTTGGTTACCACCCTTCTAAGGGCAGGTATTTTGAGTGTTTTTTTCGACATCTAGCATGTGAGATTGAAGTCAATGTATTTATGAGAATTGGAGTAAGAATATGTAATTTAATGGCTTTTGTCAAAATCAGTAAACACAGCTGAGAACTAATTCTCAACTGATAAAAAAAACTGTGTCTTAGAATGACTAGAACTGAATGATGTTCCTGACAATACTCTGTTAACAAAAAGTGACAACCACAGCATGAACAACAGTGATCTCAATGACTAGTCGACTCGCACGGTTGGCCTAGTGGTAAGGCGTCCGCCCCGTGATCGGGAGGTCGTGGGTTCGAACCCCGGCCGGGTCATACCTAAGACTTTAAAATTGGCAATCTAGTGGCTGCTCCGCCTGGCGTCTGGCATTATGGGGTTAGTGCTAGGACTGGTTGGTCCGGTGTCAGAATAATGTGACTGGGTGAGACATGAAGCCTGTGCTGCGACTTCTGTCTTGTGTGTGGCGCACCTTATATGTCAAAGCAGCACCGCCCTGATATGGCCCTTCGTGGTCGGCTGGGCGTTAAGCAAACAAACAAACAAAAAATGACTAGTCCTTGCACCTGTTCTTTTGGATTCTGTTTCTTACAAAATCTTTGACGTTTCGCCACGTCCTGTTCTTGAGAGCCTTATCCTCTATGAGACACTTGACAATAACCTCTTTGCCAGGCAGATGACCCAGGAGGATGTAGCTTTCCAGGTGTCTGAGCACAGCGCTGACTTCATCATCAGACCAGGCTTTCCTTGCTGCACAGAGAAAAATGATACAATGCTTGAGAATTTCCTCAGATTAAACACAGACAACACCACAACAGACAGCAAACAATTACAAAAGCACTACCTTCACAACTTATGTCATGGCACTGGGGAATAGAACTGTCCAAAACAAACTTTCAGAAAAAGCACATTCCAAAAATACGTAAAATTGTATTGTATAATGCACAAGAAGAGAAAGTTTTCCAGTCATGTGTCAGTAACTTGTAACTTGTTTTTCATGTGGGTTCTGAGCAGACGAAAACCAAGGAAGCCTTGTCAAATGTTTACATTTCTATGCACATTTGGTCAGTGATTTGACGAAAAGCTCGCGCTCAGACATGCAAGTTCCGCAAAGACTGATAACTTACTAAAAAAGAAGAGCAAACGCTCGATTGAGTCACTTTCGACGTAGAAAAAGGTCATGGTGGTCGAAACATTATCAAAACATAGGTCAAAGGTCAACTTAACATGGATATAAGTGTACATCATACCCGAGTACGCTAGTACTTGGGCTCAGCAGACTTTAATTGTGTGTCTGTCTGTCTGTCTGTCTGTCTGGATTTAACAGCTTATTGCTGGGAAACTACTGGGCGCAGTTCGTTCAAAAGTTGATACACTAACTTGATAATAGGTCCGATTGATCGTATTAAAACTTCATAATGTTAGCTGGGACCTAAATGCGAAATAATCCACAAAAACGACTCTTGGCGGTGGGCGCAATTCGCGGTGGGATAGAACTGCTGTTCGGCTAATAGAACTGCCAGCCAGCCACCGACACCTACAGGCTTTGCGTGCATGTGCCACTTCGCGTGCGCGCGACCTGAAGTTAGCACTCTAGGCATTTGAGTTCACTGGCAAAATTGTCAGAGTTAATGGCTTGGTGGAAAGCACGTCCGCCTATGGCCAAAGTGATCCGGGTTCGATTCCCGGCATAGGCGATTTATTTTATCTATTTTTTTTAAATTCTTGTTTACTATTGTTTATCCCCGAGTACGCTAGTACTTGGGCTCAGCAGACTTTAATTTTTCACAAAAACGACTTAACAGTGGGAGGAATTCACACCGGCGGGGCAACACGCAGCCTGATAGAACAGCCAGCCAGCTCGCTGGTTATTTCCCGCATCATCACACGCACGCAGAGGATTTTTGTAGGTCAGGTTGTGGGAAAGTCCACAATGTTCCACAGGGGAACTGGTTGTGTTTGTATTGTTTATTTTCTCACAGTGATGTTGATGGTTTTTACACATATTATGAGGAACTTTTCTCAGATGTTGGATCCCGAGACCAGCCTCTCGTTTACGATTGTAGAGATCGATCAGCACACACAGAACAATCGCTTAAGTTTAATTTCAGAAACCAACATTCACACCACAGGCATTCCAAACATTTATATTGTTAAGTTATGAAGAGGGTCGGCAGTATATTTTTCACTGTGATCAAATAAAAGAGAAAGGCCAGTCACCACACACATCCTCGGCTCGCATGCAATGCATTTATATAGCAAAGGGAATGCCTGTAATTCACACAGAGCAATCACTTGGTCTTAAACGTGCACAAGACAAAAACTTTCATACTGGGGGAGCGAGCCAGTCTGAAGAGTACTCGGGTCCAGCGCGAGCGTTTTTTATTCCTTCAATTATCCGATCCTCTGAATAATAATTATACATTATTCACTGCTGTTTGATGCGTCGAGGTCAGATGCCATGATTGTTTCACCTGTCAGTGCAAAAGTTACCCCGAAGTCCGTAGGGCTGAGGGGCAACATTTGCACCGACAGGTGAAACAATCATGGCATCTGACCTCGACGCATCAAACAAAGGTGAAAAATGAGAGCGTACCACCAGAAGACTGAAGCGATCCAGGTGACTGTGTCGCACCAGAAGACTGAAGCGATCCAGATGAGAGCTTACCACCAGAAGACTGAAGCGATCCAGGTGACCGTGTCGCACCAGAAGACTGAAGCGATCCAGATGAGAGCGTACCACCAGAAGACTGAAGCGATCCAGATGACCCTGTCTGGCCACACAGCTGCGGATATCCAGTGAAGTTGTGGTGTCCTTGTCCTGAAATAAAAAAAAAGAGTAAAATTAAAAAGTCTCTTTTTGGATACCAGGGCCGTGGTTTACTTAAAAATGCTGTCAGGGTCTCCGCCAAGTTGTGGGAAGAAACAAACATCTTGACAAAAGTCTCGCAATAACTTTGACCAATCATACAAGCGCTCAATTCCCACCGTGTTAAACGTAAACCAGCTGCTCAAAATGCAGCCCTTCCCAGTCTGTGTCCGTACAATTTGACGGTTTTGACCCTTTCAATACGTATCAGATTTACGCCGTCGACCTGCTCCACTGAATTTAACAAGTTTTCCAACGAAACAAAAGTTTTACCGACAATAAACTTCCAGATCCATCTTCTTTAGCCAAGTAGGCAACGACGAAAACGTAAAAAAACAAACGATGGCGGTCAGTCTCGAGAGAACTGATTACTAAGATTAGTCATACAAGCACACAAGTCCCGTGCATCTTTTGAGCCGAGTTCAATACGTGATTTATGGCTCGCGCTTGCTGGCTTCTGATTGCGCGGTGCAATAATATTAAAATAAGGCTCACGATTGCTGGCTTTTGATTGGAGTAGAGTTTTGACTTGATTGACAGGTGGTAGGGTCCATTCAGCTCCTGCTGTGTTAATTAACAGTTTAACGAAAAAATCCTGCCTTAGTATGGCCACCAGCTCATCTCCTCTAGTGCTTGTCAATGAAATTTGATACCAAGCATTATATAGAAACAAATCATTTTCTAATTAGTTCAAATACCTTTTTGTGAGGCTGCTGTTTGAGGATGGGTATCTTCTTCATCGTCGTCGTTCTCCTCGTCAACAATGATGTCATCGCTGATGTCGACACTGTCCAGAGAAGTTGGGTTTGTTATTTCTCCTTTCTCCAACTGAATGAGAAGTTTTGCCACTTTCGTCACTTGAAGCGCTGCAGAAGGTAATCTATAGTAACGTCTGTGTGTGCGAATGTCATGACCCAGAAACTGAGCAACAACGTCAAGCTCATTGTCTGCAAGATTGTAGAGTTGAGTCATTGTGGCTACGTGCTTTCTCAAGGATGTGGACGTAATAAGTTCAGGGTGCTGCAAATCTGCTTGTTGGCAATGAATCTTCAGAGTGTCACTTCCGCGAATGTGTCCATTTCTATCACCATGACCAAAGCAGCTTTGAGAGAAAACAAAGTTGTTTGTTTCAGGAATGCCAGCTTCTTGACGAGATGCAATGAGTGTTTCAAAAGAATCTACCAAATTTGCTGTCAGCAAAATTGGAACGATTGTGCCAGTTTTGCCAATAATCTCCACCCTTTGTAATGATTTACTCAAAGCTTGTTCAAATGAAGGCAAGCTGTGCAGAATGTCATCACTTGTATCAAGCTGACGGTTTTCAAAATCTTGAACTTTCATTTTGGACACTTCTCCAGATCTTCGGCGGTTGAAGAGGATCACTTGACTGAGTAGAGCTTTACAAAGTGAATGTCGAGCTGTTGTTTTGTCCCGAGAAGAAGAAGCGTTTTTCATGTCCTTTTTTGCATCCTCTGCAACCTGTGATAGGTGCGACGAGAGCTTTTGTATATCTTTCGAGAGTGGAAGTCGCTGCACATTGTTCTGATGTCTTCTGTAAAGAGTTCTTGCGGCTGACGACGAAACCCATTCATTCCACCGAACATCGAAGACTTCTATGAAGTGCTTGCACTGCTGTCTCAGTTGCATGTCATTTTGCTCAATGGCCTTTGCTTGCATCAACAAGGTGCATCTTTTCAAAGTGTGGCCAATTTTCTTTGCCGTTGATGGGTTTTTGAAGTCGGACGACTCTTTTGAAAATTCACAAAGTACACGTGTAGCTTGGACAATAGTACTGAACATGTCCGGTTTCAGAAAATCAATCAACTGTCCATTCTGATTGCCACTTTCTTTCCTGAGTGCAAGTACAAGGCGTGCTATTTCTCTCAGTTTATTTCGAATGTAAGCATGTCGATCGGAATCAAACCCATTCTTCCTCGTCTCTCGCAGTGCAAGTTCCCGAATCGTTATATCTGTTTTAACAATCATGCCCACTGGGTCATTTTTCACATGTTCCAATATTTCACGCAGCTTTTCTTCGTCATGGTCCCTGGTGATTTTACTCCCCGGGACAGCAGGAAGAAGAAGTCTTCCAGCAACAACCTTTCCTTTTGAAGACTTGCAACAGGGTTTTACGCACTTATGACGGTACATGTCCTTCGAATTGAAATAACCGTAACACTCTGGACAAGGTACAAAGTCTTTCACTTGCTTTTCTTCTTTGGCACTTTTGCGCTTTACCACAATTTCCCCTTTGCCTTCTTCCCAAACTTTCCGGTTATGCCTATGATCCCCTAAATTTCTCATCTTTGACAATTCTTTTTTCTTGTCTTTCCTCGATGCATGAAACAATGGAACAAGAATGGACTCATCTCTGTGAAAACTATTGAAATGTCTTTCCAACTTTGTTGTAGACAAACCACACACAAGACACCAATGAGATTTATCTTTTTTCTTCTTTTTTGGTCCATCTCCTGAACTTTGATCAACAGTAAAGCCAGTAATTTCAGGCTCTTGCTTGTCAGAGGAAGAATGACATGTGGAAGAAATATCGCAACGTTGCAATGTTGACGGAGCATTTGGATTTTCAAGTGGAACCGATAAGTAAGGAAAAGGGGAGGGTATTGTTTGCTCATTTACAGCAGAACTGTCAGAGTCAGAAACATGGTCCTTTTGAGACTCATCGTTGGGAATCCATGTTGGGTCTGTGTCCGACAAATCGTAGTCCGAACTGGCACTGTCTTTGTCCTGAAACATAAATGAAAGGGGTTTATCACATATGCTACATGCATTTTAGGTAAGAGAGCATGGGTCGTTAGTCAAGTAATTGCTGAATGCCTTTCAATTGGAGTTATTTCTAAGATCGTCTCAAACACAACTGCACCGTTGTCAATCTCACCACGTGCTTCAAATTCTTTCTGTATCATTCCTTATTGAAGTTATTCCCATGAACATAATTAATTTTCCAAAGTATTCTTATTTCGGTGACAAGATGGTAACTTCTTCTTTTTCTACCTCTGTGTTCCTGAGCTTTTTACTCTCAGGGTCACCTTATGGTGAGTCTTGCATGCCACACTGTTTTTACCCCGCCACTCAAGTGACTCATAAATTATCTTTCTGAAATTTACAGCTGTAATTGTTTTAGTTTGTTTAACTGTTCAATACATTTATAAGCAAGCTGTTGTTTTAAACTTTGACTAGTATTTTCTGCTTCTCTCTCTCTCTGATTTTTTCTCCATTGCTCAAGATCGAAAGTCAATGCCCTCATTTGAAATTCGTTTACGTTTGTATACCCCCCAAATGATTTTTCTTTGTTTTTATACCCCCAAGCAAGCAATAATAACGTGATTTTTTAATTTATTACGTGAAATACCCTCAATTGTACGTGATGGGAAACACTGTAAAACAATATGCAATAAGCTTCAATCTTCTTTACAATTCAGCCAAACTATATATATCCTCTGTAGGATTAAGTCTCACTCTGGTAAGTTGCCGTAAAACAGTTCAGGGGACTACCACTATATTGCGGTCCAGTATATTGTGAATTCGGCTATATCGCACCAACATGCTTGTAGCCCACTTGAACACAAGTGTTTTTAAATGCCTTCCACTACAACGCAAATACATATCGCGGTCCAATCTCTTGTACTTCCTTTGCAGATTTATTTTCCGCAACAGAGAATCGAATCGTCCCAGTAGGCTATCAGTGAAAGGCGACAGTTTTCTCGCCTTTGTTAACTCGGTAAGGGTTTTTCGGACATATATGTAAACTGCTGACCTGGATGAGCCTGTCACGTGGGCGAAGGCGTCCATCGGAAAGTGCCGGATCCTGCACCCCGGCCTTCATTTAGCGGCCCCCTGTGGTGCTGGCACACCCAACCACCGTGAAGCCCAGGCCTCCCGCCGAGCTCTTCTCTAGATCCACCGTGAAATCCTGTAACTGACAAAGGGTAGAGAAATGATTCAATCTCTTCTCTAGATCCACCATAAAATCCTGTTACTGATGCAGGGTAGTAGAATGATTTTTTTCTTTCTTTCTTGAACTTTTTACTGTGTCAGGGTTGCCTTATGGTGAGAGTATTGCGTGCCAGACTGCTTTTCCTACCCCGCTACGCGGGCAGCAAGACGCCAACTTCAGGGGAAGGCGTGCTGGATATCTTTGTGTTTCCGAGCCCCTAGACTTTCGCGGGAAACTCGGGATCTTGAAGTTTAAAATGTGCATTAATCTTTCTGCATGCGTTAGCACACGAGGGTGGTACAAACCTTCTGGTCTCCCCTCAAGTTGATTCTGGTACCTGGGCTCGATCCACAGTCAGCCAAATCAACCAGACGCTCCAACCAACAACGCTACAACCCCCGACAAGTGATTTCATCTCTTCTATCCACCGTAAAATCCTGCAACTACCACAGGGTTGTGAAATTCTCAGGCATTGTACAAAGTCGGAAGCAACTTTCGCTGAAAAGTTGCTTCTTGAACAATTCTCCATCATTTTCTGCAAAGATTTCACACTAATTGACTAAACACTAAAACAGGCTAAGAAATGGTGGTTCCAATCGGACAGACTTTGCTGATATCCGCAAATTTGTTGAAGGGTACCATGTGCCTGAATGATGTAATCCACCGCAAAAAAGCAAGAAAGTGTTATTGCCGGGAATTCTAGTCCACAGGAAAAATCCTGTAACTGACACAGGGTAATGAAATCTACTGCAGAAATGTAAAAAGCCATTTCAAAGAAAGCAAAATAAATGCATAAGTGATCCCTCTCAACTAAAATTTGGGTTCAGAATGGAAAATGATGAAATGACCTGTCCCCCAGACTAAAACTTCCATTGCAATATCTTAGGTGTGTGCAATGCAGTGAAATTTCTTACCTATAACAGTATAAGCATATAATTATGATAATCTATTCGAGTAAAAAGTAAGTAAAAACAAATTTTAAAAAATGGAAGTAAAAGCTTTATACAATAGGGGTGAAATTTGTACATGTCAGCCCACATATTAGACTTAGCATTCATTTTTACTATAGTTTTATCCCTCCATGTTCGACTTGGAGGTACTACAAGCTTTAATGTGTCTGTCTTTCCCAACTGTTGTTTAGGTAACCCTGGGTTTCGTATTTGAACACCCCTGTTTTGTCATTGAAGTAACTTGCCAGAAAAACAACAGTTTTGTCTTTTTATAAACTCATAACTGATGAGTGAGGGGGAAAAGAAAAAAGGATTACCTGGTCATCGTTCAAGATCTCTTTCTTATCAGCAGTTTGACTGTTTTCAGTCACAGCGGTGTTGGTCACTCTCTCCTGACACATGAGCACAACGACAGAATCCGCCGAGCACACGCTGGCCGGAGATTTGTTCTTTATCGTATCAGCCGGAGACACATCTCCCTTGTCGCCGCCACGACCTCTGCTAAGGTTGTCGAGGAGACTGTCGTCAGCAGCAGCTGCCACAATGAAGGCTGCGTCAAGGTCAAAATCTTCATCACCACCATCAACGTCATGGTGATATTTTTCAGCAACGGTGTAAATCCTCTCAAACTCTGATCTAGAACTGTCCAAGACATCAGAGTTGATGTCGCTTTCAGTGTTGTTGGATTGTTCTTCCACTCGCAGCTCCCTCAGGTTGAGGGGAGGGGGCTGGGCGACGATGGAGATGTTGTGCTTGTTGACGGGCGTGGCAGCCGACGAGGCGAAGGCTGACGGAGGGGAGATGGGGGTTTCCCGACCCCCCTCTGCGATGGAGAAGGAGTCGGCAGCATGTAAGGCTGGCTGGGACTGGTGTTGTTGTCTTTCCTGCAGTGAAATCTCTCCTGAACCTGAAAGTTTCATGAATAAAAAGTTGAGAGTTTTCCTTCAAGCTAACAGAAAAATAAGCTCTGTACTTATCTAGTCAATCACAATCCGGTTTATTACTGTAGATTTGCTATTGTGTTACTGAACAGAAAGGCTAGTTATCTCACTTATTTTTTTGATGACATAATTTGTAAAACGCTAAAGATGTTACTAATTTGATGTAAAGAACAATTCTACCAAGTTTGAAACAAATCCGATGAATAGTTTCAGAGATCTATATAACATTTCCAATTTTTCCTTCGAGGTTGCCCTGTGAATGATCTTAACAAGGGTCAACAAAACTAATGTTAAAGCGTTGGGGGTAATGATCAAACAAATTTTGAACTCAGTCACTTTTACTATAGTTTTATCTCTCCATGTTCGACTTGGAGGTACTACAAGCTTTAATGTGTCTGTCTTTCCCAACTGTTGTTTAGGTAACCCTGGGTTTCGTATTTGAACACCCCTGTTTTGTCATTGAAGTAACTTGCCAGAAAAACAACAGTTTTGTCTTTTTATAAACTCATAACTGATGAGTGAGGGGGAAAAGAGAAAAGGATTACCTGGTCATCGTTCAAGATCTCTTTCTTATCAGCAGTTTGACTGTTTTCAGTCACAGCGGTGTTGGTCACTCTCTCCTGACACATGAGCACAACGACAGAATCCGCCGAGCACACGCTGGCCGGAGATTTGTTCTTTATCGTATCAGCCGGAGACACATCTCCCTTGTCGCCGCCACGACCTCTGCTAAGGTTGTCGAGGAGACTGTCGTCAGCAGCAGCTGCCACAATGAAGGCTGCGTCAAGGTCAAAATCTTCATCACCACCATCAACGTCATGGTGATATTTTTCAGCAACGGTGTAAATCCTCTCAAACTCTGATCTAGAACTGTCCAAGACATCAGAGTTGATGTCGCTTTCAGTGTTGTTGGATTGTTCTTCCACTCGCAGCTCCCTCAGGTTGAGGGGAGGGGGCTGGGCGACGATGGAGATGTTGTGCTTGTTGACGGGCGTGGCAGCCGACGAGGCGAAGGCTGACGGAGGGGAGATGGGGGTTTCCCGACCCCCCTCTGCGATGGAGAAGGAGTCGGCAGCATGTAAGGCTGGCTGGGACTGGTGTTGTTGTTGTCGTTCCTGCAGTGAAAGTCTCTCCTGTACCTGAAAGTTTCATGAATAAAAAGTTGAGAGTTTTCCTTCAAGCTAACAGAAAAATAAGCTCTGTACTTATCTAGTCAATCACAATCAGGTTTATTACTGTAGATTTGCTATTGTGTTACTGAACAGAAAGGCTAGTTATCTCTCTTATTTTTTTGATGACATAATTTGTAAAACGCTAATGTTACTAATTTGATGTAAAGAATTCTACCAAGTTTGAAACAAATCCGATGAATAGTTTCAGAGATCTATATAAAATTTCCAATTTTTCCTTCGAGGTTGCCCTGTGAGTGATCTTAACAAGGGTCAACAAAACTAATGTTAAAGCGTTGGGGGTAATGATCAAACAAAATTTGAACTCGGTCACTTTTATAGTTTCCGAGAAAAGTCCAACCTTAAGGTTGTGACACGTCATCCGTCTGGCCAGACTAAACACGTACTGGCCGATTACAATTGAGTCACTTTTACTCAAGTGACTAAGAAACAGGATTTTGCTTTAAATTTCACCACAAAAGTTACAAAAATGGCTTTATTAAGCGGCTTTTTCTTAAGCATAACATATAGTGGACATTCCGGACCCTAAAAAATTCAGTTTTTAAAGTGGCTGGCTTTATCAACCGCAGCTTTATTAAGGATGGATTAATTCGTTGAAGTGTCTCTCACAGAATCAGCCGGGCTTTCAGGACTGTCACAGTCATTGTGTAATTAAGACAACCTGTAAATTACAGCCACAATTATGGCTGCAATGAGGAGAAATCAATATTTTATCATTTAATTTTGAAGCGCATCTAAAGTCACTGTTCACAGTACTTGCCACCAGGGCTAGAAATTAACCTTTTTCCTTGAGTGCAACCCGGGCCCATTACTGAAAAAGTTTGAGTGCCCTGATGGAACTATGAGTGCCTTCTGTTGACTAAAAGTCATTGTTTTCGATTTTTTTGCGTGCAAATCGGGCACCTTTGACGCGAACTTTGCGTGCCCGTCACCAACTTTCCGTGCAAAATTCACCAGGCACCCGTTAATTTCGAGCCCTAGCCACTGAGCACAACACAGTGACACATCAAACGGCTTTCTTTCTTTGGAAAAAGCGCACGCTGGGCAGTGAAAAAGCGTGCAGACTTACAGTCAGTCGCACTCGCAGAGACTCAAGGACAAATGCGCTGCGGAGAAATTCGCCTTTGTGGGACTGGGGTCTTATTAAGTTGGTTTCCAAGTCAAACTAAGTGAAAATTAAATACAGTGGTACTCCCCATGTAAGACCTCCCAAAATCTGACAAATTTAGGTCTTAAAAGGGGGGGGGGGGGGTCTTACAAGGGGGGTGAGGTCAGGTCAGAAAAAGACAGTGAGAGAGAAAAAATCAGTGACAGAGAGAAAGAGAGAAATACCTTCAGGGTCCGTCGAAGTTGTGGCATAATTACAGTTGTGGTTTGGTGAATTAATTTGATAATCTAATTCAATAAAAAGCAAGAGGTATGTATTTTTTCTGTTTTTTTTTTTACTTTAATTGTATCCTCTACATCAGTACATGTATTTAAAAAAATATTTGGGAGTCAAAAGAGTTTATGTTCATATGGGTGTCAGTATTTGGAAGAGGACTATACACCTGTCACAAAACCAACTCCAAACGCGTTCGTTGAGGTCACCATAAATGAGACTGTGCCAAAAGGTCAGGTGTCATGTCTACTGTCCCGAATGACACACGATTGCTGACATTTCACCATTGCCAACAGAATAAACAAATAAGAAATAGGTAGAAAATGAATGTGAAAACTGACTTTAATTGTTGATCAGTATTTTCTATACCACTAACAAATAATCTACTTGCACATAGCTGTTTGGCAAATGTATGTTGCATGGGACACACTGACATGAAAGTGGAAGATGTTTTTCCCTCTAGAGAAACTACATATCAAGTTACACTTTTTGTGCTCTTCCATTCCAGTTGGCAATCAATTGTTAACGCATGTTATTAGAAAAAATAGAACGAAAACAGATTAGATAGAATGAACAAGAAGGGCAAAGCCCATACGACTCACATGCTTGACCTCGACCTTTAGGGTAACTAAACCTAGCAATGACATCATACACTAAGAACTGCTTTACACATTTTTCCTACCAAAATACATGTGACCTTGACCCACGGTCAAGGTCATCCAAGGTCATGCAACACAAAGCTGTTAATTCAAGACATAGGAAGTACAATGGTGCTTATTGGCTCTTTCTACCATGAGATATGGTCACTTTTAGTGGTTCACTACCTTATTTTGGTCACATTTCATAAGGGTCAAAGTGACCTTGACCTTGATCATATGTGACCAAATGTGTCTCATGATGAAAGCATAACATGTGCCCCACATAATTTTTAAGTTTGAAACAGTTATCTTCCATAGTTCAGGGTCAAGGTCACTTCAAAATATGTATACAATCCAACTTTGAAGAGCTCCTGTGACCTTGACCTTGAAGCAAGGTAAACCAAACTGGTATTAAAAGATGGGGCTTACTTTGCCCTATATATCATATGTAGGTGAGGTATTCAATCTCAAAAACTTCAGAGAAAATGGGAAAAATGTGAAAAATAGCTGTTTTTTAGACAACATGTATGGCCCCTGCGACCTTGACCTTGAAGCAAGGTCAAGATGCTATGTATGTTTTTTGGGGCCTTGTCATCATACACCATCTTGCCAAATTTGGTACTGATAGACTGAATAGTGTCCAAGAAATATCCAACGTTAAAGTTTTCCGGACGGACGGACGACTCGGGTGAGTACATAGACTCACTTTTGCTTCGCATGTGAGTCAAAAATGTACTGGTGATGTCATTTGGGACATACTGACATGAAAACGTCACCTTTTGTCATTGTCTCAAATACATTTCCTTGCCTTGGAGTATTTGCGGTCACAATTTTCGCCGGTCTCCCATCGATTGACCACGTTTTCTTGGTCGCTGACGATCGATTGAATCTGAGTTTTTCCTACCTCAAACGACCGCGCGATCGAAATTGCTGTTTCGCCCTTACGGCTCCGTTTCACCACTTCCACCCTCTGTTCCAGAGTCAAAAATGTCCTCTTCTTTCCGCGCGATTGAGTGTTTGAAGTTGAAGGAGAGTTCGAAGCCATGGTTGAAGAAGAAGATCGTTGATGCTCGCGCGTGTGTTTGTTGATTTTTCGAAAGGAAGTGGACAAAGAACAAAGTTCCTCCCAAGAACAATCAGGGACTGGAACGAGACCCCTTCATCCCTCCTCCTCTCACACCCCCAGGCCCCAGACTCCTGCATTGCGCAGGAGTCGAGTTCCTGCATTGTGCAGGAACTCCCCAGCCCCCAGTAGATTCTAGCTAGGTTTTTTTTTCTTTTTTTTTTCTTCACTCTTTGGAATCTGCAACCCTCCACAATGTGACATAATGGTCAGCCTAAATGACCGTGGTCACAATATGGAAGAAGAAGAAGAAGAAGAAGAAGAAAGAAAAGGGCATGTTGGGATCGTAAAATTGTGAACGCCGGACATGCGCAATCGAGACCTAAACGCGTCGTCTGTTATATTTCCGGCCGAGTGATTTTTGCGATCTTTTTTCAGTGATTCAAGCAAAACGTTACGATTTTTTGTTAGGTTTTGATTTGAAAATGTCGTTACAAGGTCGCAAATTGTAACAACTAGTCGGTCGCAAATCGGGTTCTGGGGGGAGTCGGCCATGGGGGTGATTTATATAGCAAAACTAATCCGTCAGCAAGAATGAGGTCTGAGAAGGGAGAGGGTCTCTGATGGGGGGGTCGTTCGTCGGGAGTACCACTGTATTCATAAATTAATAGCTCATCAATGCGGCCATAATTCTGGCTGTAATTTACAGTTTGGCTTAATTACAACATGACTGTTATGTACAGCCTTAAAGACCGAGAGATTCTGTGAGAGAGAATTAACCGACTGTGTATCTTTAAGCGGCGTCCACTATATTTCTTTTCAGTCTACCTAAAGTTTCAGACCCACTCTTTTGGTCAAGATGTCAAAGTATACTATCGTGGTGTTACTTGACATTTCTGTGTGTATACGTAAACCAAATTATCAGTTAAAGAACAATTTTTTTTACCAGAGGAATTTTAAATTTTACATATATATTAAATAAGAAAACCAACATAACAAGTAATACTTAAGAACCTGCATTTCCCTGCAACATTTTCTTTAAAAAAAAGTATATATTTACTCACATGAGAAATTTTAATCTTCTTGCGGGACAATTCCACCATCACTTGCCCTCTTGTCATCTGAAAAAAAAGGTGTAAGTACTGTAAGATAAAAAGAAAGTGAGTATTTCATTGTTTGATGTTTCAAACATCAAACACATTTGGCCAAAAAATAGTGTCTGTGTCTGTTAACGAAGATAAAGACAAATAATTTATACAATTGCAAGTCAGTATTTGGTTATCTATTTTTTTCCATTTCATATAAGGAATTTGTTTTTGTGAATTAAACAATTTGGCGGGCATCACTCCTGCTGTACTTCCAGAACAATTTTGTTTTCACTTGTTTTATCATTCTGATTTTTTTCTCCAGGTATTTTTGAGGGAACTTCTTGGTTCGAACCTAAACGTAGGGACGATCAGAAGTCAAGTAGACAGTTAGTTTTACCCAATAATATTTTCAGTTACTTTTTAACGGTATTCATCTAATCCTTCAAAAACTACAGTGAAGGTTAACAAGAGCATGTTACATAAAGATCTACATAAAACAATGAGGAACATGCACACCAACTTTTATGTTGAGAAGTGAAATCAATCAGTTTCAACGCACAATTGCTGACTTCCCTTAGATGTATACATGTAATTATCGTGCTATCACTTAAAGTTAAAAAGATTATTAAATCACACCTGTAAGTAATCACAAAGTTACCACATCGAAAGTGTAGAAGTTATCACTTTTCAATCGCCGCAAAGGAAAAACCTATTCCAAAATGGTGAATCCGCAAATGTTTTCATTCATGCAGTTACTTTAGCATGCACGTTGCCCCCCCCCCCCCCCCCCCACACACACACACACACAACCGATATCAGCCGTATTGCTGGCTTTGCGATATTGCTAAAGACAATGCCCTAGTTTTCAATCAAAATGAGGCACTTCCCCAATGAGACAGATTATGAAGTAGCAGACGACAACATGTATGGTTTTCAAATGTGTGTCTGCAGCGTAAGTGAAGCTGTCAAAGATTCTGAAAAGGTGCCTTTGTAGAAATGCGCCATTTTCGCTGAATAGAAGTCGAAACCATGATCAGTTGATAACGTCCTGGATTTTTACAACAGATCTAGTCTAACTCTAACCACTTCTGAATTAAATTTCGTCACCAATGAAAATCTTAGGCAGAACAAATTGCAACCCGAAAAGTGCATTAGCATGATAACTCATGTAGCACTAATAACCTATGTCCCGACTGTATGTGTGAGGAATATTATTCACCCACGAATTTTTTCTCTCACTTCCACGCACCTACCGTATTTTGATCTGGTTATTTTTCAAACAACAGCACTCAGACGATTACTTTAGGGTTGCGGTGAAAGCCCAACCTGTATCCTTTCAAGTTCAGTTGGTTTCGAGGTGATCAGACAAAGCGAAGGACACTAAAACAATCAGAGTTTGACAGCCTTGAACGATTTCAGGCGATCTCCCTTGCGGCCATCTTTGCAGGTTTGCTTGACTCAGTTACTTGCCCTTTGCACGCCGTGTGCTATCCATCAGTCATCTTCTTTCAATTTGTTCCTCAAAGTTTTCATTTCAATTTAACAAATGTAAAACTAAGTAAAACTGGGTCTTTCGATTGATAAACTCATTCACTCGACGATGGACGTCGTCAGCTCGTTGAGTCAAGTTTTACGATTTCAACAAACTTCCGGTTACGCGACAACATCGCTGTGACGTCATGATAAAAAAAACAAGACTTCTTTACAAACCAACGTAATTTACAACTACTTCAAAATTATATGTCAACAAAATATATGTAGACTATATCATGCTTTCGTATATTATAAACATTAATCATCCAAATTAAACATACCGGCCTCTTTCGGTCACATCGGCTTCGCTGCTCTTGCCGCCGCTCTCTCCCTGCGGTGTCCATTTTCAGTGTCAACTGAAGTTTTGGCGCGCCGAACTTGTGTGTGAACTTGTGTGAGGAATTTTACCGTGTATGCGCGGTCACCTATTACGCAAGAGGTGTGTAAAAAACATGCATCCGTGACATTTTACCTCCATTTTCCTGCCTGACGTAAAACGAAACGAAACTTAATTTGGGGGTATTTATTGACCGTTTTATACGGCTTTTGACAATATTTCCCTATGCTGCCGGCAGGATATACCGACCCGGCATCCTAATGAGGGTGTGTAAACTTGCAAAAGGCAGCTTAACGGGGCTCACACAAACACACATACACACACCCACACACACATACACACACACACACACACACACATACACACACATACATACACACACACACATACACACACACACACACACACATACACACACACACACACACACACACACACTCACACACACACACACACACAAACACAAACACGCATAAACTCCTTCATCGCCAGTCTCTAACTGCCGCATGTATTTTAGCTTCAATTCCTACTTTCACTTTTAGACAGAACCGAAAATACACCGGGGTAACTCTTGATAAGAAAGACAGTGGTTACGGTTCTTGATTGACACACTTTGAACAGTATCTCTGCTTTGAACGACACTACCGATTCATTTCCGTGTTGACAACTCTCATCAGAAAAGAGTCCTGCCTTCAACGTTGTGATCTGTAGACAGCCACAGAAACAGGTATGTGTCGAGAAGCGTGTTACACTACGCTGTGAATACTGTAGAAACTGGTTGTTCGCTGTATGGTTCATATCTGCTGTCAGGTGTGTGTGTCACTGTGTGTGTGTGTCGATCTACTGTCATCCATTGTGTGTCGCTGTTGTGAATGCTGCACAGCGAAGTGGAACTGAAAGTAGGTCGTACATTGACAACGTTATCCTTCTTCTTTCTTTAGACTGCCGCCTTCATCAAAGTGAAGATTCTGGATCATAACACTGCGGCCTCAAAGTCGTTGGCTGACTATAAATAAAGAGAGACCGATAACTTAGTTCTTTATATATGTGTGTATCTGATTTGGATTATTCCGTTACAAGGTGACACGTCTCTACTTTCTGTTTTGGGTCACACACTAGTGCAGTGGATCTGTGTGTGTTATATTTGATACCACAGGCACACGGTCTGTTTTTCGATCCACCAGCTACTCATTGGTAACAAGTCCTTGAGAAACAGAAGGATTGCTGTCAAATGCTCAGCTGAAAGAAGTTTTACGGAGAGAGAGAGTGTGAGAGAGAGAGAAAGAGAGCGAGGGGGGAGGGGGAGGGGGGAGGGGGGGGGAAGAGATAACTAGGGAAAGAATGAATTACTTGTAAGAACTCCATTGATGCACATAATTCTCTCCCTTGAATTGTGGGATATATATCTTTTCCCCGTTTCGTACTATTAGCACTTGCACCCATTGAACAAATTCTGGCCCAAAACCGAACTTTTGAAAGGCTATTAATATAATATCGTTCGATTTACTACCGTACCTTGAACGCAGTCAATTGCGACCAATATACCAGGTTGATTACATCACCAATCAACCTTAAATATGGTTGACTCTCTTCTGCCTTTAATATATCCAACTTGATCTTTCTGAACAATATCACCATACCGCTTTCTAATCTTATAACTAAACACTTGGCTATCAACTTATAATATTCACTGTTTGTACAAAAAATGGGTCTCCAGTTCTTCAAATTATTTCTCGGTAAATCCTTCCCTTTATGTATTAGGGTATAATGACAGCTTCGCGCTGCGTGGAAGACAATTGTCCGTCTTTATAACTTGCATTAAAAGACGCAACCATCAATGTTCGAATGCGGGTTGACATTTTTTTTACAAATTCGACAGTGATACCATCAACCCCAGGGGCCGATCCTGATTTCATTTGTTTCAGTGCAGCGAGGGCTTCGTCCTCAAGTATCAACCCTTCACACTCCTTTCTCTGACAATCTGAAATGTGTAATGTAGTCATAGTTACATCAGACACAAACTGATCTGCCTTTTGATCTATATTTTCATTGAGTACTTTTTGGGGGGTACAAATCTTTAATAAAAAAAGAATTATTTTGCGTGTCAAGAATGTCACGATGGTTAGTTACCACCTCCCCAGAATGACACTGTATACTGTCCGTTTAATTCTTCGCGTTCTTTTCTCCTTGCTCCACCCATTCCGCGCGGGCACGGGCTTGGGCTGCGCGAACTTTACTCTGTTCAATCAATTCTATTTTTAACTTTAGCTTCTCACGCTCGCTTTGCCTATGTATATATATATCACAATTGTCTGGGTCACAAGCTTACTTGACAACACTGTCTTAAAAGATGGCTTTCAGGTAAGTTGTCTCTGTGTGTGGTCCCCTTCCCACACTTTTTTTGTAGGCCGTGGGGGAGGGGGGGGGCGTTTAGATTTTAATTTTAGTCAAGTAGTGTGTCTGCAGGTTACTGTGTATTGTGTTGGAAACAACACTGAACTGATCTGTCACTGTCAGCCTTTACAAAAAGGTGAACAGTATTCAGTAGCAGTACTATAGTGAAGTTGATTTACCAAAGCCTAGCAACATGTAAGTTTTGTTATCAACGAATAATTTACAAGTACGATGATCATGCACTACATTAACGCTGATGAGCAGGTATGTCTGCAGCACGAGATCGTGTTGATGTTTTCAGTTTTATAAGTTTGACATGAAGCTGTTTGTGTTTCAGGCCTCGGCACGGACAGCTTTGAGTCTAGAAGGCAACAGCTGTAACTGTCACAGAACCGGGTCGAACAGACGAATGTACTGGCAAATACTTTGAACAGAGGTAAGTTCATAATCTAATGATTTTTGTATCAGCATTTTGCTTTGCTATTCGTTACCGTAATTACTGGGTAAATCAAAATATGATTTTTCTTTTACATCCTAGCGTTTGCTCTAACACAGATATTGTCAGGAGAGAATAATATTGCTACTGCATGGTGCAGTTAAGATGGCGTTGCGCTGTTTTTTCGCAAGCTTAGAAACCCGCTTTTATGTGCCTATGCAACAGCGAATTCTTTCTCGCAAAACAGTCAACGAAAGTAAGCTTAACTGCCTTTTGGGTTGTTTTTTTTATCTCGCAGAAGTCATTATGATTTCTGACAAAATAGATCTGGAATGATACGGAATGGCGAAACGCGAAAAGTATATGAGTAGTGGTCTAAATTAGCTGATTTTGAGTCTTTTTGAAGGACATCGTACCAGATTTCTTCTGTGGTCAGTAGGAATGTGGACACATTTCTGTGGTCAGTAGGAATGTGGACACATTTCTGTGGTCAGTAGGAATGTGGACACATTTCTGTGGTCAGTAGGAATGTGGACACATTTCTGTGGTCAGTAGGAATGTGGACACATTTCTGTGGTCAGTAGGAATGTGGACACATTTCTGTGGTCAGTAGGAATGTGGACACATTTCTGTGGTCAGTAGGAATGTGGACACATTTCTGTGGTTAGTAGGAATGTGGACACATTTCTGTGGTCAGTAGGAATGTGGACACATTTCTGTGGTCAGTAGGAATGTGGACACATTTCTGTGGTCAGTAGGAATGTGGACACATTTCTGTGGTCAGTAGGAATGTGGACACATTTCTGTGGTCAGTAGGAATGTGGACACATTTCGAGTAAGCGGAGAACAGAACGTAAGAAAAGTAGACAACTTTGTGGACGCCATGAAAAATAACAGAAGGCGATACCGGTAAGAAAAGTAGACAACCTTGTGGACGCCATGAAAAATAACAGAAGGCGATACCGGTAAGAAAAGTAGACAACCTTGTCGACGCCATGAACAATAACAGAAGGCGATACCGGTAAGAAAAGTAGACAACCTTGTGGACGCCATGAACAATAACAGAAGGCGATACCGGTAAGAAAAGTAGACAACCTTGTCGACGCCATGAACAATAACAGAAGGCGATACCGGTAAGAAAAGTAGACAACCTTGTCGACGCCATGAACAATAACAGAAGGCGATACCGGTAAGAAAAGTAGACAACCTTGTCGACGCCATGAAAAATAACAGAAGGCGATACCGGTAAGAAAAGTAGACAACCTTGTGGACGTCATGAAAAATAACAGAAGGCGATACCGGTAAGAAAAGTAGACAACTTTGTGGACGCCATGAAAAATAACAGAAGGCGATACCGGTAAGAAAAGTAGACAACCTTGTGGACGCCATGAAAAATAACAGAAGGCGATACCGGTAAGAAAAGTAGACAACCTTGTGGACGCCATGAAAAATAACAGAAGGCGATACCGGTAAGAAAAGTAGACAACCTTGTGGACGCCATGAAAAATAACAGAAGGCGATACCGGTAAGAAAAGTAGACAACCTTGTCGACGCCATGAAAAATAACAGAAGGCGATACCGGTAAGAAAAGCAGACAACCTTGTCGACGCCATAAAAAATAACAGAAGGCGATACCGGTAAGAAAAGCAGACAACCTTGTCGACGCCATGAAAAATAACAGAAGGCGATACCGGTAAGAAAAGTAGACAACCTTGTGGACGCCATGAAAAATAACAGAAGGCGATACCGGTAAGAAAAGTAGACAACCTTGTCGACGCCATGAAAAATAACAGAAGGCGATACCGGTAAGAAAAGTAGACAACCTTGTCGACGCCATGAAAAATAACAGAAGGCGATACCGGTAAGAAAAGCAGACAACCTTGTCGACGCCATGAAAAATAACAGAAGGCGATACCGGTAAGAAAAGCAGACAACCTTGTCGACGCCATGAAAAATAACAGAAGGCGATACCGGGATCTGAAAATCGTGGTCTGCGATTGTTTACTGTGTGATTGGGTGAGATCGCTAACCGTTTTTGAAGGAAAAACGAAATCTCAGAAGTATGCTGAAACACTTTCACAGCAGATTCAACCGTCTGGTCGTTGAAGTTTTGGTGCGCAACATTGGACACTACAAAAAGACAGTGCGTCAGTTGATATGTCGGTACCGTGGAACCCCCCTGTTAAGACCCCCTACTTCAAGACCCCCCCCCCCCCCTTTTTTGATTGCATTTCATGACGTCTGTGGTACATAAAACAACTGTTTGATTGCATTTCACGACGTGTGTGGTACATAAAACAACTTTTTGATTGCATTTCACGACGTCTGTGGTACATAAAACAACTTTTTGATTGCATTTCACGACGTTTGTGGTACATAAAACAACTTTTTGATTGCATTTCAGGACGTCTGTGGTACATAAAACAACTTTTTGATTGCATTTCACGACGTGTGTGGTACATGAAACAACTTTTTGATTGCATTTCACGACGTCTGCGGATGGTGTTGACACAAAAGAACCACCTGTCACAATATTATTTAAAGATGCTGACAGTGAATGAAAGGTCAGTTTGAGACTTGACTTTATATGAACCGAGCACACATCTTGAAAAACCTTCCTTTATATTGGCATGGGCCTGTAGTGTGACTGTGAGTGTGTGTTCACACAAAGAAGGTATCATGCAAATATCTTGTATGTGTAATACACTGGCAGCCATTTTTAACAAAGCTGCCATACATAGACTTAGCTATTTAACAAAGTACAAAAACATAGTAGAAAAAATAAGGATAGAGATAAAAGTTACTTATTTTCACACACAAATTCAAAAATACACTTAACCTAGTTTTATAATTTGATTTGAATTATTCCGTTACAGGGTGCCACGTTTCTACTTGCTGTTTTGGGTCACACAGTAGTGCAGTGTAAGATGTGATACCATAGACCAGCTACTCACTGGTAACAAATCCTTGAGAAACAGATGGATTGCTGTCAAATGCTCAGCTGAAAGTTGTTTAAACAGAGAGAGAGAGAGAGAGAGAGAGAGAGAGAGAGAGAGAGAGAGAGAGAGAGAGAGAGAGAGAGAGAGAGAGAGAGAGAGAGAGAGAGAGAGAGAGAGAGAGAGAGAGAGAGAGAGAGAGAGAGAGAGAGAGAGAGAGAGAGAGAGAGAGAGAGAGAGAGAGAGAGAGAGAGAGAGAGAGAGAGAGAGAGAGAGAGAGAGAGAGAGAGAGAGAGAGAGAGAGAGAGAGAGAGAGAGAGAGAGAGAGAGAGAGAGAGAGAGAGAGAGAGAGAGAGAGAGAGAGAGAGAGAGAGAGAGAGAGAGAGAGAGAGAGAGACGGAGAGAGAGAGAGAGAGAGAGACAGAGTGAGAGAGACAGAGTGAGAGAGACAGAGTGAGAGAGAGTGAGAGAGAGAGTGAGAGACAGAGTCAGAGAGAGAGAGAGAGAGAGAGAGAGAGGAGGTATTACACACCGCTACGACCGAAGAGAAGTGAAAAATAAACTCCTGTTGTGCAGCGGGATAAAGTATTCCCTCATACCTCGGAGATATATCTTCACTCGCTCGCAGCGACGTCACGTGACATTTTAGATGGTGGAAGAAAATGCTGTCGCTTATCGGCACTGGGTGCATTGCCTTTGTAGTGCACTTGCACTAGAACGGCACTGGGTCCAGTACCCGCTCCGGCGTCGAAGCATTTTCCACTAAAAAGTGAACAAAATTTGACCTATTTCGTCGCCTATAGGGGACGGAAAGAATGTCATTTCAATGGTGTGATAACGTTCTTTCCGTCACGTGACGTCGCTGCGAGCGACTGAAGGTATATCTCCGAGGTATGAGGGAATACTTTAACCCGCTGCACAACAGGAGTTTATTCTTCACTTAGCTTCGGTCGAACCGGTGTGCAATGGGTGAAGGGAGGGAGGGAGGGAGGGAGGAGGGAGGGAGGGGGGAGGGAGAGAGAGAGAGAGAGAGAGAGAGAGAGAGAGAGAGAGAGAGAGAGAGAGAGAGAGAGAGAGAGAGACAGAGACAGAGACAAGGGAAAGAATAATTACTTGCGCTCCATTGATGCACACAATTCTCTCCCTTGAATTGTGTAAAAACTTTTCCCTGTTTCGTATGGTGTGTCCAACTAGCAGGTTAGGTGTTCACACGGATGGCAATTGATTCTCCTTCACTCGTTATGCAAGCAGGATGAGGAGGGAGTATAAAAGTTTGGTTTTTTTTGCCTCTGTCCCCCTCCCCCCAGTCTCTCCCGGGGGCGGAGCAGTTAAGCCAGGGGGGGGGGGGGGGGCGGGGGGGGGGGGGTTACAACCTGGGGTGGGGTCCAGGGGTATACCCCTTGTGGGGTACAGGGGCATGGCCCCGTTGGGGGGTCTGGGGGGCAAAGCCTCTGAAGCTGAAGAGTTTTAGCTATTTTATGAACAATTTATGGCTTATCCTTGATTTTAAACATGATCAACTGGTGTCAGCAGCCACTCAGTATTTCTTTTAAAGTGAGTATTAATTTTTTTTTTTTACAGCCGGGTCCGGAACCCCTGCAATCACCCCCCTAATCCGCCCCTGTCTCCATTTATCTTGTGTTGTCAGTCAAAAGAAACCATTACTATGCCAAACGTACAGCCTGAGGCAGTGTTCACGATGAAGATAAAGCAATCACGGGTTGTAACCGTTGTTTCAAGACGGTGGTCACAGTGTGACTTCAGCGCACACTGCTACAGGAATGGAGTGTTGTGATAAGACCACGTCTACTGAATTTCAGCAAATGTCATTAATCTGTATATACTGTGTGTGTGTGTGTGTGTGTGTGTGTGTGTGTGTGTGTGTGTGTGTGTGTGTGTGTATGTATGCGTGCATGTGTATGTGTGTGTCAGTGTGTATGTGTGTGTGTGTGTGTGAATATGTGTGTGTATGTGTGTGTCAGTGTGTGTGTTTGTGTGTGTGTGTGTTTATGTGTGTGTGTGTGTGTATGTGTGTGTTTGTGTGTGTGTGTGTGTGTGCGTGTGTGTGTGTTTGTGTGTGTGTGTGTGTGTGTGTGTGTGTTCACAGAAGTCATCATGGCCGCCGCTTCAGCCACCAGTAGCAGTGAGCTACCAGAATGCCCTGTCTGCCATGACGGCTATAAAGAGCCAAAGATACTGCCGTGTACACACCTAGCGTGCAAAAAGTGCGTCGTGTCGTGGCTGCAGAAGGCAGGGGTCAAGGGAGGCTGTCCGCTCTGCCGGGCCCCCATCCTGCCCTCCACCAGCCGAGGTCAGCGTGACCTTGACACTCTGGTCAATGACCTGCCCACTGACCTGGCCACCATGGCTCTAGTGGACAGTCACAAAGTGCTCAGCGGTCAGCATGTCTGCATGCTGTGTGATAACAACTCTGCTGCCACGTCATTCTGCTTGCAGTGTGACGTCAAGATCTGCAAAGCTTGCATCAAGGTTCACAAGAACATACCCTCAACCAGGAAACACGTCATTGAAGACTTAGATAAACTCAGTCCGCAGCAGTTGGCTCAAATAAACCGCGCAACTTGTAACGTGCACGATGATAGGCCAGCTGAGCTGTATTGCTCCACCCACCAGGAGCTCATTTGCATGTTGTGTGCGACAGCCAATCACCGCAGCTGTGCAGAGGTGAAGGCCATCCCAGACGTGGTGACAGAGAAGAGAAGAGAACTGGAACAACAGGCACAGAGACTGAGGGACAGAGCGACAGCATTGGCAACGGAGGTTGGTGTAATCCTTTCATATTAATGCTGTTGTGTTATCAGACTTTTTTTCTCTCAATGTTTCTTAATTTCTATCCTTGTGCTTCATTTGTTAAATTGTACCATGAAAGCAGATTTAAATCGTTTCTGACTGAATTTACATGACGTTATGAGTCTCATTGGATGATACAAATCAGGGGGAAATGCATGGTATGGTGAATGGCATTATGCATGCTTGAATGATTTATCTTGACGTAAAAACAAACAGACTTAAATCCTATCTGACTGAATTCGCATGACTTTTTGGATGGATGATAAAAATCGGGGGGAAATGGATGGTATGGTGAATGCATATCTTGTTGCATGCTTAAATGATTTGTCTGGACGTTAAAAAAAACAAATTGTCGTAACTACATGTGTAAGGATTTAACGATTTTTCAGTGCGAAATTCGTTTTCTTCTTCTTCTTCTTCGTCGTTCGCTCAAAAAGTTCGACATTTTAAAAACGACATTTAGAAGTCCACTTCACAGAGTGATCAGTGTTCCTGTGTTTTAGATCCAAGAGGTCACGGACACTTTCAAGGCCATGCGTAAAAAGGCCAATGACATGTTCGATGACCTTGAGCAGTGCTTGAAGAAGCGACGTCAGGAGGTCAACACGCTGATCCAGGCTGAGGAAGACGCCGTCATGACGTCACTGGCGGAGCTGGAGAAATGGCGGGCGGCCTTAGCACTGAACGCAGCCAGCGTAGGAAATGTGGTGCAGTCAGCGTCTGGAGGGTCTCTGCTGGGGATGATGAAAGGTCTGACGTCACGCCTCGACGACCTGGAGTCACAGACCGGAACGGCACGCAAGATGGAGGTCAAAGACTTGACCTTGAACGTCCAGAAACTGGATCAACTCAGGGCTGACATTGCCTCTCTGGGTACGTCACATTTTCTGTACACCTTTTCTGACAACAAGTGTTGGTTGTTTGTTGTTGGTTCTTGTCTCCAGAACACAGAGGGTCATGGGAGACTGATTCAGCATCCATCGTATTCTCTGTGTTGTTCTCGGCCTACTCTCTGAAAAGTGTTGACATTGAATCAAATTAATAGCAAGAGGTAGAAGGTTCCTATATAGGGAGTTAGCGAACATGTTGCTTACATACCGATGAGTAATCAACATAAATTTAGTGTTGGACAGGAAGGACACAAAAAGATGATACATGGTACACCTGTGTGGTGGTGTCATCTCACGCTCTTCAGTTGTCTGTCTGTGTCTGGGACGAGGCGTTATTCTGTCTCACACTGCTTGTAGAGGGGTCCTGATTTGGCCTAAACAGTCCGCTGGACCCTAAAAGCAACAGTCAACTAACTAACTAACTAACTGCTTGTAGAGGCACACAGGCATTCAGAGACATGTTACGAAAGATGCAGGGAAGGGTCGGTTTAAGTCTCTCATGCCGTGAAACAATACATTGTAATACCTGGTGACAAGCACCTCTAAAATGAAACAACGTATTACTGTATCATATTTAACTTGATTGCCAGATCGACATTCTAAAATGCTGACTTAATTAACAAGTCATCCAACAATGTTTCAACGATTAAAATCTGTCTACAGGTCAGCTGACAAAGCCCGCCACAACACCGACAACCTTACAGCAGCCTACACAGCCATCACCAGCCACACCTACAGCGACATCAGCAACAACACCACGGACTGCATACAAATACAAACCCAGACATGTGGCGCTGGCCAAAGTACTGAAAGTAGGGGACCGGGTCAAACCGGGACCGGACTGGCTTTCTGTCATGGGCTCTAAGGTAAGACTGCGTGTCCCTCTCCTGTCTGACAGTTTTCACCATCCCTGTCACTCAGTCGGAGAACAGTGTCAGCTTTAGTGAGCAGAAGACAATCATCAAGGCATTGATGAGGCCAAGGACAAACAGAGATGACTACCATACAATGTCCAGAGAGCAGCAAGTCAACCTCATCAGGCTGCGTACTGGCCACAACAGGCTCAATGCTCACATGAACCGAAAGTTCAAGCTGGCGCCATCACCAACCTGTGCCTGCGGTCAAGAAGACCAAACAGCGGAACACATCTTACAGCGATGTCCCTTACTAGATGAGGAACAACAAGTCGCGTAAGGCGAAAATACAATATTTAGTCAAGTAGCTGTCGAACTCACAGAATGAAACTGAACGCAATGCCATTTTTCAGCAAGACCGTATACTCGTAGCATCGTCAGTCCACCGCTCATGGCAAAGGTAGTGAAATTGACAAGAAGAGCGGGGTAGTAGTTGCGCTAAGAAGGATAGCACGCTTTTCTGTACCTCTCTTTGTTTTAACTTTCTGAGCTTGTTTTTAATCCAAACATATCATATCTATATGTTTTTGGAATCAGGAACCGACAAGGAATAAGATGAAAGTGTTTTTAAATTGATTTCGACAATTTAATTTTGATAATAATTTTTATATATTTAATTTTCAGAGCTTGTTTTTAATCCAAATATAACATATTTATATGTTTTTGGAATCAGAAAATGATGGAGAATAAGATGAACGTAAATTTGGATCGTTTGATAAATTTATATTTTTTTTTACAATTTTCAGATTTTTAATGACCAGAGTCATTAATTAATTTTTAAGCCACCAAGCTGAAATGCAATACCGAAGTCCGGGCTTCGTCGAAGATTACTTGACCAAAATTTCAACCAATTTGGTTGAAAAATGAGGGCGTGACAGTGCCGCCTCAACTTTCACGAAAAGCCGGATATGACGTCATCAAAGACATTTATCGAAAAAAGGAAAAAAAAACGTTCGGGGATATCAATCCCAGGAACTCTCATGTAAAATTTCATAAAGATCGGCCCAGTAGTTTGGTCTGAATCGCTCTACACGCACGCACGCACGCACGCACGCACGCACGCACGCACACACACACACACACACACACACACACACACATACACCACGACCCTCGTTTCGATTCCCCCTCGATGTTAAAATATTTAGTCAAAACTTGACTAAATATAAAAAGAAGTGTGGCCGTCACCAACTCCCTTGCAGACCAAACTATACGGCAGTCGACAGGAGTTATAGAAAACGACAACATTTATCACCAGTGCTGGACTGATCGTGTAACCTCTGCGAACGCCAAAAAGAAGAAGACGAACTTAGTCGGAGTTGTCACTGAAAGGATGCTGATGGGATCATTGTTCCGGTTGCGCTGGTGCTCCAGGCGCAACTTACTGTTTCTGTTCTGTAACAATTGCTATAAACTTGATTCCGAACACAAAGTAAGAAGAGACGCTGAAAAAAAAAGAGAAACACACTTACACACGCACGTGTGCATGTCAACACGCATGAAGACAGAGGTTCAACCAACACACACACTCCCACACACACACACACACACACACACACACACACACACACACACACACACACACACACACACACACACACACACACACACACACACACACACAAGCACGAAGAAACAGGCACACACGCACGCATACACACACACACACACACACACACACACACACACAAGCAGTGACCAGTGTGTACTGTGTGCAGGACAAGAAAGGCACAGTGACAGCCTTCCCGTCAAGACTAGCAGCACAGTGGGGCTGGGATCCACAAGGCCTGGTGGACGTGCAGTGGGATGGTGGACTTGAACACTGTTGCTGGATGGGATATAATGGCCAGTATCAGCTGGACCTGCTGTGACAGCCTTCGTCACCCCCACCTCTCCCCGTGCACTGTATTGTACTGATTGTAGTATCTCAGTATCCTTCTGCATGTAGTGAATAAAGTGTGTGTGTGTGTGTGTGCGTGTGTGCGTGTGTGTGTGTGTGTGTGTGTGTGTGTGTGTGTGTGTGTGTGTGTGTGTGTGTGTGTGTGTTCGAGTACAGATTTCGGACAGTTATGTTAAAAAATAATTTGTTTTGTATCCATAAAGAACAGGCCACAGAACCTTAACGGCATGGCGAAGCTCAATAGTGTTTGGCACGCACAAAGAATAATCATGTGTCTTTGTTTTCACGTGCAATGTGTCTGCCCCAGCGCTTTGTTTACTGTCGGCAGAGGGTGTAACCTCCCCTGGCTGTAATTATCTCACTATTCCTGTTTAGAAGACTGGACTGAAGGCGTTGGAGCCTTTTTTGGATCCAAAATCGGTTCTGTTTTTCTTGGATAGCCGTAGAGAGTGTGAGTTGTCTGTATGGAGCTGGGTGTCACCCACTGTGGGTCCTCTGTGGCATACACCAGGGGTGATTGGCATTGATTCAGATATATAGATATCAGCCTGCCCACTCACCCATGACGAGGCCGTTGGTCTAGTTACAGACTGGAACGATTCTTGCGTGATCATTCTTCACGTCATCGTCCACCCGTGTCAAGTCCTCAGCAGAGCAGCCTTCCTAGAAGGGATTGATGGTGTCACACGGAACTCCATATCTATACTTGTTGACTTTGTTAACGCCTTCGACAACCTCAAAGATGGGCTTTAGGTGCACGTTAAGCCTCCTAACATACTGTGGGATTTACCACCTTGTGACGTCACTGGTTTAGGATTTTTGAGAGTTTAAAACATCTGCACCAAAAAACCTTGGAATAACGACACCGTTGTTTTTGCTAATTCCAGCAGCAGCAACGCAGAAAACCCGCTCTAAGTGTGCATACAAATGTAGATCCAACCATCTGCCACGTCATTCCATCATGTTTTGCTATACCGTGCCATATGACTTGATTAGCAAGTATAAACATTAATAACCAAAACATGTTTGTTTCTTCAAGTTGACCCCTGGGGGGAAAGTGAGCTGTACTCACGTCACGTGTTGCACGAGTCAACAGCCACTGACAGTGAGCTGTACTCACGTCACGTGTTGCACGAGTCAACAGCCACTGACAGTAAGCTGTACTCACGTCACGTGTTGCACGAGTCAACAGCCACTGACAGTAAGCTGTACTCACGCCACGTGTTGCACGAGTCAACAGCCACTGACAGTAAGCTGAATAGACATGCTTTCCATACATACTCATGATATGGCTGAATCATTAAACAGATTTGGTCATATCCGTTGCCCGATATAAAATGGCTGCTGCACTTTTAAGCTTTTGTTTTACATGTACTGTAGCTCTTAAACATACACTTGAGCATCTATATAGTTTCAATAGTTTTGCTTTTTGACGATTTTCAACAACAAGTGTAAAGTTGATTAGCAGTTATAAGTTATCATTGATTATGAATATTGTTTCGTGTAAAGGTTTTATTTTCTGTCCTCATCGTCATCGCTGTGTTGCTGTTATAAACAGCCGTAGAAATACTAGCACTTGAATGCACGCAACTGTACGCGCGCACACACACACACACACACACACACACACACACACACACACACACACACACACACACACACACACACACACACACACACACACACACACACACACACACAACTACAACTACAACTACAACAACAACAACACCAACTACACATCTTTCCGATTAATGTATTTCTAACCCATAGCCATATCAGTTCTAGCTCATGAATATATTGTGACGGGATTGCCGTCAGCACGATAAAGTTTGCAACAGCCATGACAGTTCAGAGTAGAATCTGGATTGTTATCGCTAGTGCCAGCTTTCCTGTTATATGTAATAGAGCGGAAGCAATAATGTTAGTTAGGATTCTAGTAAGGAGTTCGTAGTTTCGTTATCGGCAATGGCCGTCACGTTTCGTTAGTTCAAGATGGTTCAAAGGGCAAAAGTTAATAAACCTGTTATTATATCGTTAGTTATTATATCGTTAGTTGATAAGCAAGACATCCAAAATAGGAGGAAAAGTTAGCATAAATGTATTCTCGGGTCGTTAATGACCCGTTTCAATGCTCGGTAGAATATACGATCGGCCTGGCGATCGTCGTAAGTGTGTTCTAGCGTTCAACGGTCTGATGATCAGAATGGATAGAAATAGTGATCTAGCGTGTAAATAAAGTTCTCAAGAAGAGAATAATATTGTAATGGAAGTAAATATGTCGAAATGTTAATGAAACGATGTCTGCGGACATCGTAATTGTGAAGAAGCGAGAGCTAAAGAGGGCCTATATTGTTGCTGCGGACGAGTTCGCGAGAGAGTCGGCCATTGTAGCCATTTTAGCCAATGCGAGGCACCCCTACAGTATTCCTGTGTTGCTATGCAGGTGGGGGGGGGGGGGGTATAACACACTTAGGATGCAGAATCTCGTTGGTGATTAGGATTTAGAGCTTTTAGGATTTGGGTTTAAGGTTATGTTTTGCAGATAAATTTATTAGAGTAGGACGGATTGCTAGCAGTAAAGAATCTTGAGATTCTCTTTCATTAAATAGGCAGAGTAGGAGCTAGACTTAGTTTCAAAGGATGATCCACATCATTTCGGGCTGGTCAAACTGTCTGGTTCCGAAAGATCCAAAAGCGAGATAGGAGAAAAATCATCGTAGATAGTTTTAAAAAAAAATTAAAAAAATAAACTGAATCGGACTGGTTAGGTCCGAAAAACATAGCTAGTTATGTGGGATTTAAACTAGAGGACGTAAGTGCGCTTGTTGAGCCCATAGCAGTCGGGTTGGACTTCGCATTGTACCGTTCCTAAATAGGAGGAGCACTTTGTAATTGGTGCCAAAATTGTCGTTGGAGAAATAGGGCTGCGGCCTCAATTTCACAACGATTAAAGTAGTATTTAGAAGTCTTAGACAGCAATTCTGAATTGCAATAAACTCTTAGCCTGTTCTTCCATGTGTAGCCAAACAAATAAGTAGCATCCTTCCGGAATTGTATTCATCCAAACCATAGTTAGTTAGCGAACAAATATATCCTGTACGGGATCAACCATAGTTAGTTAAGCGCCGGGCTGCAATAGGCGCCGGGCTGCAAGACCTCCACGTAGTTAGTACACTCGGGTTGGGAGATTAGGTGCCTTTTGATTAACACTGTTACTTGTTTGAAAGCGTGTGCCGGCACTTGGAATTTGTATGCTATGTATTTTGTATTGATGTATAAAATACATGGTGGTCACTTAACCTTTTGTAGAATAAACATTGTTAGAAATATACAACTGACGTGTTGGCTCCCTCTATGTCTGATTGACGTTCAGATTGATTGAATTCTTGTTCTGTTACTGTTGAGTTTATTCATTGACCAGTCAAGTCAGAATCTTAGGGAAAAAAAGAGTTAGCAGTAGACTAGGGATAGGTTTGCATTGCACTAGGGAATAGAATAACACAACGCGATGACAAAACATCAAATAAAGTAACAACGATTGCATGCACTAGGGAATAGAATAACACAACGCGATGACAAAACATCAAATAAAGTAACAACGATTGCATGCACTAGGGAATAGAATAACACAACGCGATGACAAAACATCAAATAAAGTAACAACGATTGCATTGCACTAGGGAATAGAATAACACAACGCGATGACAAAACATCAAATAAAGTAACAACGATTGCATTGCACTAGGGAATAGAATAACACAACGCGATGACAAAACATCAAATAAAGTAACAACGATTGCATGCACTACTTTATAACGCTGGGCAGAGAGAAACATTTAGGGAAAATGTTCTCTTTGTTCCTCTTCACAACTTTTACTAGTTCTCGCCGGCAATTAGCTCAGAAACAACGTAGTAAGCTTTTAGATTCAGAAGAACTGCCACAACATTTACACTCGCCGAAGGAAAAATGTTTCACATTAAAGTTTGATTGTTCAGCATCATCCTCATCGTCTTTATCATCATCCTTGTCGTCTTTATCATCATCCTCGTCGTCTTTATCATCATCCTCGTCGTCTTTATCATCATCCTCGTCGTCTTTATCATCATCATCACCGTGCTTCTGCCGTCCATGTTATTTCCTCCGCCTGATACACACACACACACGCACACACACACACACACACACACACACACACACACACACACACACATACACACACACACACACACACACACACACACACAAACACGCATAAACTCTTCATCACCAGTCTCTAACTGCCGCATGTATTTTAGCTTCAATTCCTACTTTCACTTTTAGACAGAACCGAAAATACACCGGGGTAACTCTTGATAAGAAAGACAGTGGTTACGGTTCTTGATTGACACACTTTGAACGACACTACCGATTCATTTCCGTGTTGACAACTCTCATCAGAAAAGAGTCCTGCCTTCAATGTTGTGATCTGTAGACAGCCACAGAAACAGGTATGTGTCGAGAAGCTTGTTACACTACGCTGTGAATACTGTAGAAACTGGTTGTTCGCTGTAGGGTTCCTTTCTGCTGTCAGGTGTGTGTGTGTGTGTGTCGATCTAATGTCATCCATTGTGTGTCGCTGTTGTCAATGGCAATGCTATACAGCTAAGTGGAACTGAAAGTAGGTCATACCTTGACAAAGTTACCCTTCTCGTTCATAACACTGCGGCCTCTAAGTTGTTTGCTGACTAGGAATAAAGAGAGACCGATACCTTAGTTCTTTGTATCTGTGTGTATTTGATTTGGATTATTCCGTTACAGGGTGCCACGTTTCTACTTTCTGTTTCGCCTCACACTCTTGTGCAGTGGATCTGTGTGTGTTATATTTGATACCACAGACACACGGTCTGTTTTTCGTTCGACCAGCTACTGTGACTCATTGGTGACAAGTCCTTTAGAAATAGATGGAATACTGTCACATGCTCAGCTGAAAGTTGTATAAAAGGAGAGAGAGAGAGAGAGAGAGAGAGAGAGAGAGAGAGAGAGAGAGAGAGAGAGAGAGAGAGAGAGAGAGAGAGAGAGAGAGAGAGAGAGAGAGAGAGAGAGAGAGAGAGAGAGAGGTAACAAGGGAAAGAATGAATTACTTGTACTCCATTGATGCACATAATTCTCTCCCTTGATTTGTGGGATATCATTTCCTTGTTTCGTACTATTAGCACTTGCACCCATTGAACAAATTCTGGCCCAAAACCGAACTTTTGATAGGCTATTAATATAATATCGTTCGATTTACTACCGTACCTTGAACGCAGTCAATTGCGACCAATAGACCAGGTTGATGTCACTCGTGTGACTGTTCAATTACATCATCAATCAACCTGGTTGACACTCTTCTGCCTTTGATATAATATCCAACTTGATCTCTCTGAACAATATCACCAATACCGCTTCCTAATCTTATAACCAAACACTTGGCTATCAACTCAAATTCACTGTTTGTACAAAAACTGGGTCTCCAGTTCTTCAAATTATTTCTCGGCAAATCCTTTCCTTTATTATCAGGGTAATGACAGCTTTGTGCTGCGTGGAAGAAAATGTTCCGTCTGTATAACTTGCCTTAAAAGACGCAACCATCAAAGTTCTACTGCGGGTTCAAAAACTGTTTAAAATTCTACAGTGATACCATCAACCCCAGGGGCCGATCCTGATTCCATTTGATTCAGTGCAGCGAGGGCTTCGTCCTTAAGTATCAACCCTTCACACTCCTTTCTCTGACAATCTGATATATGTGTTATGGAGTCATAGTCACATCAGACACACACTGATCTACCTTTTGATCTATATTTTCATTGAGTACTGTTTCGCGATACAAATCTAGAATAAAAAAGAATTATTTTGCGTGTCAAGAATTTCACGATGGTTAGTTACTATGAAAGGGCAAATGTATGAAAGGGCAAATGGGCCGGGCAAACGGAGCGCTCATTTAAGGAGGGGGAAATAAGTGAGGGCGCCTACAATGAGCGCTCAAGTTAAGGATTGATTGGCTGGTAAAAATAGTTAGCCAATCAAATCACATTTCTTAAGATTCGCGCTCCAAAAAGGAGGGCGCAGTTTATTTGGCGAGCAATAGATTCGCGCTCCAAAAAAGAGCGCGCATTTATTGAGGGCGCAGCTTATCGTTATGGGGCAAATAGGCCCAAACGGAGCGCTCATTTAAGGAGGGCGAAATAAGTCAGTCTAGGGCGCCTAAAAAGAGCGCTCAAGTTAAAGATTGATTGGCTGGTAAAAATAGTTAGCCAATCAAATCACATTTCTTAAGATTCGCGCTCCAAAAAGGAGGGCGCAGTTTATTGGCGAGGAATAGATTCGGGCTCCAAAAAAGAGCGCGCATTTATTGAGGGCGCAGCTTATCGATATGGGGCAAATAGGCCCAAACGGAGCGCTCATTTAAGGAGTGCGAAATAAGTGAGGGCGCCTAAAAGGAGCGCTCAAGTTAAGGATTGATTGGCTGGTAAAAATAGTTAGCCAATCAAATCACATTTCTTAAGATTCGCGCTCCAAAAAGGAGGGCGCAGTTTATTTGGCGAGGAATAGATTTGCGCTCCAAAAAAGAGCGCGCATTTATTGAGGGCACAGCTTGTCGTTATGGGGCAAATAGGCCCAAACGGAGCGCTCATTATAGGAGGGCGAAATAAGTGAGGATGCCTAAAAGGAGCGCTCAGGTTAAGGATTCATTGGCTGGTAAAAATAGTTAGCTAATCAAATCACATTTCTTAATATTCGCGCTCTAAAAAGGAGGGCGCAGTTTATTTGGCGAGCTATAGATTCGCGCTCCAAAACTGAAGGAGCGCGAATCTTAAGAAATGTGTTTTGATTAGCTAACTATTTTTACCAGCCAATCAATCCTTAACTTGAGCGCTCATTTTAGGCGCCCTCACTTATTTCGCCCTCTTTATATGAGCGCTCCGTTTGGGCCTATTTGCCCTTTCATAAGTTACCACCTCCCCAGAATCACACAGAAAACTGTCCGTTAAATTCGTCGTGTTCTTCTCTCCTTGCTCCACCGACTTTGCGCACGCACGTACTTGGGCTGCGCGAACTTTACTCTGTTCAATCAATTCTATTTTTAACTTGAGCTTCTCACGCTCGCTTTGCCTATGCACAATTATCTGGGTCACAAGCTTACTTGACAACACTGTCTTAAAAGATGGCCGCTTTCAGGGTAAGTTGTCTCTGTGTGTGGTCCCCTTCCCACACTTTTTTTGTAGGCCGGGGGGGAGGGGAGGGGGGGTGGGAGGCGTTTAGATTTTATTTTTAGTCAAGTAATGTGTCTGCAGGTAGTTACTGTCTATTGTGTTGGAAACAACACTGAATTTATCTGTCACTGTCAGCCTTTACAAAAAGATGAACAGTAACAGTATATATTGACAGGGTTCGTACAGGTCATGGAAAACCTGGAAAGTCATGGAATTTGATTTTTAATTTTCCAGGCCTGGAAAGTCATGGAATTTCATATCAAGCCATGGAAAGTCATGGAATTTAAAAAAAATAAGAAAGAAAAAAATTAACCTTAAGCACGCCAGCGGCGATTTTTGTCGCCCAGCCATGGAAAATAACAGAAGGCGATACCGGTAAGAAAAGTAGAACGTTACCTTGTGGACGCCATGAAAATAACAGAAGGCGATACCGGTAAAAAAAGTAGAACAACCTTGTGGACGCCATGAAAAATAACAGAAGGCGGTACCGGTAAGAAAAGTAGAACAACCTTGTGGACGCCATGAAAAATAACAGAAGGCGATACCGGTAAGAAAAGTAGAACAACCTTGTGGACGCCATGGAAATAACAGAAGGCAATTACCGGTAAGAAAAGTAGAACAACCTTGTGGACGCCATGGAAATAACAGAAGGCGATACCGGTAAGAAAAGTAGAACAACCTTGTGGACGCCATGGAAATAACAGTAGGCGATAACGGTAAGAAAAGTTGAACAACCTTGTGGACGGCATGGAAATAACAGAAGGCGATACCGGTAAGAAAAGTAGAACAACCTTGTGGACGCCATAAAAATAACAGAAGGCGATACCGGTAAGAAAAGTAGAACAACCTTGTGGACGCCATGGAAAATAACAGAAGGCGATACCGATAAGAAAAGTAGAACAACCTTGTCGACGCCATGAAAAATAACAGAAGGCGATACCGGTAAGAAAAGTAGAACAACCTTGTCAGTGGACGCCATGAAAAATAACAGAAAGCGATACCGGTAAGAAAAGTAGAACAACCTTGTCAGTGGACGCCATGAAAAATAACAGAAGGCGATACCTGTAAGAAAAGTAGAACAACCTTGTGGACGCCATGAAAATAACAGAAGGCGATACCGATAAGAAAAGTAGAACAACCTTGTGGACGCCACGAAAAGTAACAGAAGGCGATACCGGTAAGAAAAGTAGAACAACCTTGTCAGTGGACGCCATGAAAAATAACAGAAGGCGATACCGGTAAGAAAAGTAGAACAACCTTGTCAGTGGACGCCATGAAAAATAACAGAAGGCGGTACCGGTAAGAAAAGTAGAACAACCTTGTGGACGCCATATAAAAAAATAACAGAAGGCCATACCGGTAAGAAAAGTAGAACAACCTTGTGGACGCCATGGAAATAACAGAAGGCGATACCGGTAAGAAAATAAGTAGAACAACCTTGTGGACGCCATGGAAAATAACAGAAGGCGATACCGGTAAGAAAAGTAGAACAACCTTGTGGACGCCATGGAAATAACAGAAGGCGATACCGGTAAGAAAAGTTGAACAACCTTGTGGACGCCATAAAAAATAACAGAAGGCGATACCGGTAAGAAAAGTAGAACAACCTTGTCAGTGGACGCCATGAAAAATAACAGAAGGCGATACCTGTAAGAAAAGTAGAACAACCTTGTGGACGCCATGAAAA
Organism: Littorina saxatilis; assembly: GCF_037325665.1. Taxonomy (NCBI): domain Eukaryota; kingdom Metazoa; phylum Mollusca; class Gastropoda; order Littorinimorpha; family Littorinidae; genus Littorina; species Littorina saxatilis. The sequence goes on along the minus strand of NC_090253.1, from coordinate 54,147,648 downwards.
TAACAGAAGGCGATACCTGTAAGAAAAGTAGAACAACCTTGTCAGTGGACGCCATGAAAAATAACAGAAGGCGATACCTGTAAGAAAAGTAGAACAACCTTGTGGACGCCATGAAAAATAACAGAAGGCGATACCTGTAAGAAAAGTAGAACAACCTTGTCAGTGGACGCCATGAAAAATAACAGAAGGCGATACCTGTAAGAAAAGTAGAACAACCTTGTCAGTGGACGCCATGAAAAATAACAGAAGGCGATACCGATAAAAAAAGTAGAACAACCTTGTGGACGCCACGAAAAGTAACAGAAGGCGATACCGGTAAGAAAAGTAGAACAACCTTGTGGAAGCCATGAAAATAACAGAAGGCGATACCGATAAAAAAAGTAGAACAACCTTGTGGACGCCACGAAAAGTAACAGAAGGCGATACCGGTAAGAAAAGTAGAACAACCTTCACAGTGGACGCCATGGAAAATAACAGAAGGCGATACCGGTAAGAAAAGTAGAACAACCTTGTCAGTGGACGCCATGAAAAATAACAGAAGGCGATACCGGTAAGAAAAGTAGAACAACCTTGTCAGTGGACGCCATGAAAAATAACAGAAGGCGATACCGGTAAGAAAAGTAGAACAACCTTGTCAGTGGACGCCATGAAAAATAACAGAAGGCGATACGTGTAAGAAAAGTAGAACAACCTTGTCAGTGGACGCCATGAAAAATAACAGAAGGCGATACCAGTAAGAAAAGTAGAACAACCTTGTCAGTGGACGCCATGAAAAATAACAGAAGGCGATACCGGTAAGAAAAGTAGAACAACCTTGTGGACGCCATGGAAAATAACAGAAGGCGATACCGGTAAGAAAAGTAGAACAACCTTGTGGACGGCATGGAAATAACAGAAGGCAATACCGGTAAGAAAAGTTGAACAACCTTGTGGATGCCATGGAAAATAACAGAAGGCGATACCGGTAAGAAAAGTAGAACAACCTTGTGGACGCCATGGAAATAACAGAAGGCGATACCGGTAAGAAAAGTAGAACAACCTTGTGGACGCCATGGAAATAACAGAAGGCGATACCGGTAAGAAAAGTTGAACAACCTTGTGGACGCCATGAAAAAAAACAGAAGGCGATACCGGTAAGAAAAGTAGAACAACCTTGTCAGTGGACGCCATGAAAAATAACAGAAGGCGATACCTGTAAGAAAAGTAGAACAACCTTGTGGACGCCATGAAAATAACAGAAGGCGATACCTGTAAGAAAAGTAGAACAACCTTGTGGACGCCATGAAAAATAACAGAAGGCGATACCTGTAAGAAAAGTAGAACAACCTTGTGGACGCCATGAAAATAACAGAAGGCGATACCGATAAAAAAAAGTAGAACAACCTTGTGGACGCCACGAAAAGTAACAGAAGGCGATACCGGTAAGAAAAGTAGAACAACCTTGTGGACGCCATGGAAAATAACAGAAGGCGATACCGGTAAGAAAAGTAGAACAACCTTGTCAGTGGACGCCATGAAAAATAACAGAAGGCGATACCGGTAAGAAAAGTAGAACAACCTTGTCAGTGGACGCCATGAAAAATAACAGAAGGCGATACCTGTAAGAAAAGTAGAACAACCTTGTCAGTGGACGCCATGAAAAATAACAGAAGGCGATACCGGTAAGAAAAGTAGAACAACCTTGTCAGTAGACGCCATGAGAAATAACAGAAGGCGATACCTGGATCTGGATCTGGATAACCCGCCTGGGTTGGTGGTTGGCGGGTGCGCCACAGAAGCCGACGACGACTATCAACGTGACGGTTTTTTTTTGGGGTGTGCGCATCTAAAAGAGTCTTAAAAGTTCACTGTACACAAGGTGGATATAGTGTACAACTCCAGCTGGTCTTCTTGCTGCTGTACTTGCGGTTTTAGTCCGTTTGCCCTAGAATGTAGGCTTTTCAAGCACAGTTAAAAAATGCTATGTTACAATGTTAAAAACTGGATAAAAACTATACTGAGGCTCTCACACTGGTTTCTGCCCCCCTAACGCCGATGAGAAGGCGCTGGGCGTGGTCAAGGTGACGGTGGCTTCGCTCAAATTGTTCCACTCAATCACTGTCTTTATAAAGAACGAGTTCCTGTATTGATCAGTCTTTGAGGTAGGAGCTTTGAAACAGCGGCTGTTGTTGGTTGCCTGTCTCTGGAGGATGTTTTGGCTCTCATACCCCTCGTAGGCTTTAGGCTTGACTCGGCGCCGAGATACGCTCACCGGGGTGAGGAAGGAGTCAGGGGGTAAGGCAGGTACAAGTCCATTGATGATTTTGAACAGCATCGTCAGGCGAAGTTGCTGACGGCGTTCCTGGAGTGTAGGAAGTTGGAGGTACTCTAGCATCTTGGTGACGCAGCCTGGGTCCTTGGACACGTAGTCTTTCATGATGAACCTAGCGGCTAGGCGTTGGATGCGTTCGAGTCTCTCAACGTCTTGTTTGTAGTAGGGGTCCCAGACCACCGCCCCGTACTCAAGGGTGGACCTGACAAGAGTGATGTAGGCAAGGCGACGGCACTCACGTGTCAAGAATTTCACGATGGTTAGTTACTATGAAAGGGCAAATGTATGAGAGGGCAAATGGGCCGGGCAAACGGAGCGCTCATTTAAGGAGGGGGAAATAAGTGAGGGCGCCTACAATGAGCGCTCAGTCAAGTTAAGGATTGATTGGCTGGTAAAAATAGTTAGGCAATCAAATCACATTTCTTAAGATTCGCTCTCCAAAAAGGAGGGCGCAGTTTGTTTTGGCGAGCAATAGATTCGCGCTCCAAAAAAGAGCGCGCATTTATTGAGGGCGCAGCTTATCGTTATGGGGCAAATAGGCCCAAACGGAGCGCTCATTTAAGGAGGGCGAAATAAGTGAGTCTAGGGCGCCTAAAAGGAGCGCTCAAGTTAAGGATTGATTGGCTGGTAAAAATAGTTAGCCAATAAAATCACATTTCTTAAGATTCGCGCTCCAAAAAGGAGCGCGCAGTTTATTGGCGAGGAATAGATTCGCGCTCCAAAAAAGAGCGCGCATTTATTGAGGGCGCAGCTTATCGTTTTGGGGCAAATAGGCCCAAACGGAGCGCTCATTTAAGGAGGGCGAAATAAGTGAGGGCGCCTAAAAGGAGCGCTCAAGTTAAGGATTGATTGGCTGGTAAAAATAGTTAGCCAATCAAATCACATTTCTTAAGATTCGCGCTCCAAAAAGGAGGGCGCAGTTTATTTGGCGAGGAATAGATTTGCGCTCCAAAAAAGAGCGCGCATTTATTGAGGGCACAGCTTGTCGTTATGGGGCAAATAGGCCCAAACGGAGCGCTCATTTAAGGAGGGCGAAATAAGTAAGGGCGCCTAAAAGGAGCGCTCAAGTTAAGGATTCATTGGCTGGTAAAAATAGTTAGCCAATCAAATCACATTTCTTAAGATTCGCGCTCCAAAAAGGAGGGCGCAGTTTATTTGGCGAGCTAGTAGATTCGCGCTCCAAAAAGGAGCGCGCATTTATTGAGAGAGCGCGAATCTTAAGAAATGTGATTTGATTGGCTAACTATTTTTACCAGCCAATGAATCCTTAACTTGAGCGCTCCTTTTAGGCGCCCTCACCTATTTCGCCCTCCTTAAATGAGCGCTCCGTTTGGGCCTATTTGCCCCATAACGATAGCTGCGCCCTCAATAAATGCGCGCTCTTTTTTGGAGTGCGAATCTATTCCTCGCCAATAAACTGCGCCCTCCTTTTTGGAGCGCGAATCTAAAGAAATGTGATTTGATTGGCTAACTATTTTTACCAGCCAATCAATCCTTAACTTGAGCGCTCTTTTTAGGTGCCCTCACTTATTTCGCCCTCCTTAAATGAGCGCTCCGTTTGGGCCCATTTGCCCTTTCATAAGTTACCACCTCCCCAGAATCACACAGAAAACTGTCCGTTAAATTCGTCGTGTTCTTCTCTCCTTGCTCCACCGACTTTGCGCACGCACGTACTTGGGCTGCGCGAACTTTACTCTGTTCAATCAATTCTATTTTTAACTTGAGCTTCTCACGCTCGCTTTGCCTTATGCACAATTATCTGGGTCACAAGCTTACTTGACAACACTGTCTTAAAAGATGGCTTTCAGGGTAAGTTGTCTCTGTGTGTCACAGGTCCCCTTCCCACACTTTTTTTGTAGGCCGGGGGGGAGGGGAGGGGGGTGGGAGGCGTTTAGATTTTATTTTTAGTCAAGTAATGTGTCTGCAGGTAGTTACTGTCTATTGTGTTGGAAACAACACTGAATTTATCTGTCACTGTCAGCCTTTACAAAAAGATGAACAGTAGCAGTATATATTGACAGGGTTCGTACAGGTCATGGAAAACCTGGAAAGTCATGGAATTTGATTTTTAATTTTCCAGGCCTGGAAAGTCATGGAATTTCATATCAAGCCATGGAAAGTCATGGAATTTAAAAAAAATAAGAAAGAAAAAAATTAACCTTAAGCACGCCAGCGGCGATTTTTGTCGCCCAGCCATGGAAAATAACAGAAGGCGATACCGGTAAGAAAAGTAGAACGTTACCTTGTGGACGCCATGAAAATAACAGAAGGCGATACCGGTAAAAAAAGTAGAACAACCTTGTGGACGCCATGAAAAATAACAGAAGGCGGTACCGGTAAGAAAAGTAGAACAACCTTGTGGACGCCATGAAAAATAACAGAAGGCGATACCGGTAAGAAAAGTAGAACAACCTTGTGGACGCCATGAAAATAACAGAAGGCAATTACCGGTAAGAAAAGTAGAACAACCTTGTGGACGCCATGGAAATAACAGAAGGCGATGCCGGTAAGAAAAGTTGAACAACCTTGTGGACGCAAATGGAAATAACAGAAGGCGATACCGGTAAGAAAAGTAGAACAACCTTGTGGACGCCATGAAAATAACAGAAGGCGATACCGGTAAGAAAAGTAGAACAACCTTGTGGACGCCATGGAAAATAACAGTAGGCGATACCGGTAAGAAAAGTAGAACAACCTTGTGGACGGCATGGAAATAACAGAAGGCGATACCGGTAAGAAAAGTAGAACAACCTTGTGGATGCCATAAAAATAACAGAAGGCGATACCGGTAAGAAAAGTAGAACAACCTTGTGGACGCCATGGAAAATAACAGAAGGCGATACTGATAAGAAAAGTAGAACAACCTTGTCGACGCCATGAAAAATAACAGAAGGCGATACCGGTAAGAAAAGTAGAACAACCTTGTCAGTGGACGCCATGAAAAATAACAGAAAGCGATACCGGTAAGAAAAGTAGAACAACCTTGTCAGTGGACGCCATGAAAAATAACAGAAGGCGATACCTGTAAGAAAAGTAGAACAACCTTGTGGACGCCATGAAAATAACAGAAGGCGATACCGATAAGAAAAGTAGAACAACCTTGTGGACGCCACGAAAAGTAACAGAAGGCGATACCGGTAAGAAAAGTAGAACAACCTTGTCAGTGGACGCCATGAAAAATAACAGAAGGCGATACCGGTAAGAAAAGTAGAACAACCTTGTCAGTGGACGCCATGAAAAATAACAGAAGGCGATACCGGTAAGAAAAGTAGAACAACCTTGTGGACGCCATATAAAAAAATAACAGAAGGCGATACCGGTAAGAAAAGTAGAACAACCTTGTGGACGCCATGGAAATAACAGAAGGCGATACCGGTAAGAAAAGTAGAACAACCTTGTGGACGCCATGGAAAATAACAGAAGGCGATACCGGTAAGAAAAGTAGAACAACCTTGTGGACGCCATGGAAATAACAGAAGGCGATACCGGTAAGAAAAGTTGAACAACCTTGTGGACGCCATAAAAAATAACAGAAGGCGATACCTGTAAGAAAAGTAGAACAACCTTGTCAGTGGACGCCATGAAAAATAACAGAAGGCGATACCTGTAAGAAAAGTAGAACAACCTTGTGGACGCCATGAAAATAACAGAAGGCGATACCTGTAAGAAAAGTAGAACAACCTTGTGGACGCCATGAAAAATAACAGAAGGCGATACCTGTAAGAAAAGTAGAACAACCTTGTGGAAGCCATGAAAATAACAGAAGGCGATACCGATAAAAAAAGTAGAACAACCTTGTGGACGCCACGAAAAGTAACAGAAGGCGATACCGGTAAGAAAAGTAGAACAACCTTGTCAGTGGACGCCATGGAAAATAACAGAAGGCGATACCGGTAAGAAAAGTAGAACAACCTTGTCAGTGGACGCCATGAAAAATAACAGAAGGCGATACCGGTAAGAAAAGTAGAACAACCTTGTCAGTGGACGCCATGAAAAATAACAGAAGGCGATACCGGTAAGAAAAGTAGAACAACCTTGTCAGTGGACGCCATGAAAAATAACAGAAGGCGATACCAGTAAGAAAAGTAGAACAACCTTGTGGACGCCATGGAAAATAACAGAAGGCGATACCGGTAAGAAAAGTAGAACAACCTTGTGGACGGCATGGAAATAACAGAAGGCGATACCGGTAAGAAAAGTTGAACAACGTTGTGGATGCCATGGAAAATAACAGAAGGCGATACCGGTAAGAAAAGTAGAACAACCTTGTGGACGCCATGGAAATAACAGAAGGCGATACCGGTAAGAAAAGTAGAACAACCTTGTGGACGCCATGGAAATAACAGAAGGCGATACCGGTAAGAAAAGTTGAACAACCTTGTGGACGCCATGAAAAATAACAGAAGGCGATACCGGTAAGAAAAGTAGAACAACCTTGTCAGTGGACGCCATGAAAAATAACAGAAGGCGATACCTGTAAGAAAAGTAGAACAACCTTGTGGACGCCATGAAAATAACAGAAGGCGATACCTGTAAGAAAAGTAGAACAACCTTGTGGACGCCATGAAAAATAACAGAAGGCGATACCTGTAAGAAAAGTAGAACAACCTTGTGGACGCCATGAAAATAACAGAAGGCGATACCGATAAAAAAAAGTAGAACAACCTTGTGGACGCCACGAAAAATAACAGAAGGCGATACCGGTAAGAAAAGTAGAACAACCTTGTCAGTGGACGCCATGAAAAATAACAGAAGGCGATACCGGTAAGAAAAGTAGAACAACCTTGTCAGTGGACGCCATGAAAAATAACAGAAGGCGATACCTGTAAGAAAAGTAGAACAACCTTGTCAGTGGACGCCATGAAAAATAACAGAAGGCGATACCGGTAAGAAAAGTAGAACAACCTTGTCAGCTAGTAGACGCCATGAGAAATAACAGAAGGCGATACCTGGATCTGGATCTGGATAACCCGCCTGGGTTGGTGGTTGGCGGGTGCGCCACAGAAGCCGACGACGACTATCAACGTGACGTTTTTTTTTGGGGTGTGCGCATCAAAAAGAGTCTTAAAAGTTCACTGTACACAAGGTGGATATAGTGTACAACTCCAGCTGGTCTTCTTGCTGCTGTACTTGCGGTTTTAGTCCGTTTGCCCTAGAATGTAGGCTTTTCAAGCACAGTTAAAAAATGCTATGTTACAATGTTAAAAACTGGATAAAAACTACTGAGGCTCTCACACTGGTTTCTGCCCCCCTAACGCCGATGAGAAGGCGCTGGGCGTGGTCAAGGTGACGGTGGCTTCGCTCAAATTGTTCCACTCGATCACTGTCTTTATAAAGAACGAGTTCCTGTATTCCTTGAGGTAGGAGCTTTGAAACAGCGGCTGTTGTTGGTTGCCTGTCTCTGGAGGATGTTTTGGCTCTCATACCCCTCGTAGGCTTTAGGCTTGACTCGGCGCCGAGATACGCTCACCGGGGTGAGGAAGGAGTCAGGGGGTAAGGCAGGTACAAGTCCATTGATGATTTTGAACAGCATCGTCAGGCGAAGTTGCTGACGGCGTTCCTGGAGTGTAGGAAGTTGGAGGTACTCTAGCATCTTGGTGACGCAGCCTGGGTCCTTGGACACGTAGTCTTTCATGATGAACCTAGCGGCTAGGCGTTGGATGCGTTCGAGTCTCTCAACGTCTTGTTTGTAGTAGGGGTCCCAGACCACCGCCCCGTACTCAAGGGTGGACCTGACAAGAGTGATGTAGGCAAGGCGACGGCACTCACGTGGGCAGTTCCGGAGGTTCCGGCGTAAGAAGCCCAGGGTAGATCCTGCCCTCTTGCAGAGACTGGTGATGTGGGGGCCCCACTTCAGGTCGGCTGAGATCTGTATGCCGAGGTACGGGTTCTGTTCGACCTGTTGGAGGATGGTGTCTCCGAGGCTGTAGAAGTAGTGGGATGTGGATCTGGTGGAGAGGACGTAGCACTTCTTAGCGTTGAACCTCATCCCCCACTGGTTGGCCCACTCTTCCAAGCTCTTTAGGTCTGCCTGTAGCGTAAGGTGGTCCTGAAAGGTGCGGATCTGGCGGTAGAGGAGACAGTCATCCGCAAAAAGTCTGACAGACGACTGGACTGAGTCTGGGAGGTCGTTGATATGGCACAGGAACAACAACGGACCCAGCACTGTGCCTTGCGGGACGCCGGACTCGACCTCTACCTCTTCAGATGCCTCGCCCTCCAGTACAACCCTCATCTTCCGCTTGGTCAGGAAACTGGTCAGCCAGTTGTGGACACTTCCCCGCACACCGTAGTGGGCCAGTTTGTGGAGTAGTTTCTTGTGCGGGACAGTGTCGAAGGCCTTGCTGAAATCAAGGATGGTGGCCAGCATCATGGGATGACAGAATGTCCTGCATGGTGGTGAGCAGCTGGGTTTCACATGAGTGGCCGGTCCTGAACCCATGGTTGCGGCTGGATAGCACTCCGTGTTGTTCAAAGTGCTTGTGAAGATGGTGGCAGATGATGTGCTCAAGGAGTTTACAGGCGACCGAGGTCAGGGATACTGGGCGGTAGTTCTCAGCTTTGTTCCTATCGCCCTTCTTGTAGACAGAGGATATGTTCGCTGATAGCCAGTCTTTCGGTACCGGTAAGAAAAGTAGAACAACCTTGTGGACGCCATGGAAAATAACAGAAGGCGATACCGGTAAGAAAAGTAGAACAACCTTGTGGGCGGCATGGAAATAACAGAAGGCAATACCGGTAAGAAAAGTAGAACAACCTTGTGGACGCCATGGAAATAACAGAAGGCGATACCGGGATCTACAAATCGTGGTCTGCGATTGTTTACTGTGTGACTGGGTGAGATCGCTACCCGTTTTTGAATGAAAAACGAAATCTCAGAAGTATGCTGAAACACTTTCACAGCAGATTCAACCGTCTGTTCGTTGAAGTTTTGGTGCGCAACATTGGACACTACAAAAAGACAGTGGGTCAGTTCATATGTCTGCAGTTCATATGTCTGTACAATGGAACTCCCCTCATAAGACCCCCTAATTCAAGACTCCCCCCCCCCCCCCCCCTTAAGACCTTGTTTTATCACATGTTCTGTTCATAACCTCTGTACATGTACCCCCATTGTAAGACTCTCTGTTATAAGACCTGATTTTCTCAGATTTGTGGAGGTCTTAAAAGGGTGTAGCCACTGTATTCTCAAACACCTGGAAGACACAGCACACCATTGACATATTACTGTGGCCTGCTTAGTCACCCGACCTTAGTCCCATCAACCACCTGGAAGAGACAGCACACCAGTTCTATATTACTGTGGCCCGCTTAGTCACCCGACCTTAGTCCCATCAACCACCTGGAAGAGACAGCACACCAGTTCTATATTACTGTGGCCCGCTTAGTCACCCGACCTTAGTCACATCAAACACCTGGAAGAGACAGCACACCAGTTCTATATTACTGTGGCCCGCTTAGTCACCCGACCTTAGTCCCATCAACCACCTGGAAGAGACAGCACACCAGTTCTATATTACTGTGGCCTGCTTAGTCACCCGACCTTAGTCCCATCAACCACCTGGAAGAGACAGCACACCATTGACATATTACTGTGGCCCGCTTAGTCACCCGACCTTAGTCCCATCAACCACCTGAAAGAGACAGCACACCATTGACATATTACTGTGCCCTGCTTAGTCACCCGACCTTAGTCCCATCAACCACCTGGAAGAGACAGCACACCATTGACATATTACTGTGGCCAGCTTAGTCAACCGACCTTAGTCACATCAACCACCTGGAAGAGACAGCACACCATTGACATATTACTGTGGCTTGCTTAGTCACCCGCCCTTAGTCCCATCAACCACCTGGAAGAGACAGCACACCAGTTCTATATTACTGTGGCCCGCTTAGTCACCCGACCTTAGTCCCATCAAACACCTGGAAGAGACAGCACACCAGTTCTATATTACTGTGGCCCGCTTAGTCACCCGACCTTAGTCCCATCAAACACCTGGAAGAGACAGCACACCAGTTCTATATTACTGTGGCCCGCTTAGTCACCCGACCTTAGTCCCATCAAACACCTGGAAGAGACAGCACACCAGTTCTATATTACTGTGGCCCGCTTAGTCACCCGACCTTAGTCCCATCAACCACCTGGAAGAGACAGCACACCATTGATATATTACTGTGGCCCGCTCAGTCACCCGACCTTAGTCCCATCAACCACCTGGAAGAGACAGCACACCATTGACATATTACTGTGGCTTGCTTAGTCACCCGACCTTAGTCCCATCAACCACCTGGAAGAGACAGCACACCATTGACATATTACTGTGGCCAGCTTAGTCACCCGACCTTAGTCCCATCAACCACCTGGAAGAGACAGCACACCATTGACATATTACTGTGGCCTGCTTAGTCGCCCGACCTTAGTCCCATCAACCACCTGGAAGAGACAGCACACCATTGACATATTACTGTGGCCAGCTTAGTCAACCGACCTTAGTCCCATCAACCACCTGGAAGAGACAGCATACCATTGACATATTACTGTGGCCTGCTTAGTCACCCGACCTTAGTCCCATCAACCACCTGGAAGAGACAGCACACCATTGACATATTACTGTGGCCTGCTTAGTCACCCGACCTTAGTCCCATCAACCACCTGGAAGAGACAGCACACCATTGACATATTACTGTGGCCTGCTTAGTCACCCGACCTTAGTCCCATCAACCACCTGGAAGAGACAGCACACCATTGACATATTACTGTGGCCTGCTTAGTCACCCGACCTTAGTCCCATCAACCACCTGGAAGAGACAGCATACCATTGACATATTACTGTGGCCTGCTTAGTCACCCGACCTTAGTCCCATCAACCACCTGGAAGAGACAGCACACCATTGATATATTACTGTGGCTTGCTTAGTCCCCCGACCTTAGTCCCATCAACCACCTGAAAGAGACAGCACACCATTGACATATTACTGTGGCCTGCTTAGTCACCCGACCTTAGTCCCATCAACCACCTGAAAGAGACAGCACACCATTGACATATTACTGTGGCCCGCTTAGTCACCCGACCTTAGTCCCATCAACCACCTGGAAGAGACAGCACACCATTGACATATTACTGTGGCCCGCTTAGTCACCCGACCTTAGTCCCATCAACCACCTGGAAGACACAGCACACCATTGACATATTACTGTGGCCCGCTTAGTCACCCGACCTTAGTCACATCAACCACCTGGAAGAGACAGCACACCATTGACATATTACTGTGCCCTGCTTAGTCACCCGACCTTAGTCCCATCAACCACCTGGAAGAGACAGCACACCATTGACATATTACTGTGGCCCGCTTAGTCACCCGACCTTAGTCCCATCAACCACCTGGAAGACACAGCACACCATTGACATATTACTGTGGCCTGCTTAGTCACCCGACCTTAGTCCCATCAAACACCTGGAAGAGACAGCACACCATTGACATACTTACTGTGGCCTGCTTAGTCACCCGACCTTAGTCCCATCAACCACCTGGAAGAGACAGCACACCATTGACATATTACTGTGGCCTGCTTAGTCACCCGACCTTAGTCCCATCAACCACCTGGAAGAGACAGCACACCATTGACATATTACTGTGGCCTGCTTAGTCACCCGACCTTAGTCCCATCAACCACCTGGAAGAGACAGCACACCATTGACATATTACTGTGCCCTGCTTAGTCACCCGACCTTAGTCCCATCAACCACCTGGAAGAGACAGCACACCATTGACATATTACTGTGGCCTGCTTAGTCACCCGACCTTAGTCCCATCAACCACCTGGAAGAGACAGCACACCATTGACATATTACTGTGGCCCGCTTAGTCACCCGACCTTAGTCACATCAACCACCTGGAAGAGACAGCACACCATTGACATATTACTGTGGCCTGCTTAGTCCCCCGACCTTAGTCCCATCAACCACCTGGAAGAGACAGCACACCATTGACATATTACTGTGGCCTGCTTAGTCACCCGACCTTAGTCCCATCAACCACCTGGAAGAGACAGCACACCATTGACATATTACTGTGGCCTGCTTAGTCA
>NC_090253.1:54115244-54132744 GCF_037325665.1 Littorina saxatilis | reverse complement strand
AGGGAAAGAATTCATTACTTGCGCTCCATTAATGCACATGATTCTCTCCCTTGAATTGTGTAAAAAGCCTTTTCCGTTTCGTACGGTCTGTCCAACTGTTCACACGGATGGAAATTGATTTCTCCTTCACTCCCTATTCAAAGGGGAGGAGCGGGAAGTATAACCAATAAAAAATGTTTGCGTCCGCCCCCCAACACCCCCCCTCCCCACCCCCACCCCCTCACTTGTATCTGTTTTTGTCAGTCAAAAGAAACCATTGCTGTGTGAAACGTACAGCCTGGGGCAGTGTACACGATGAAGATAAAGTAATCACGGGTTCTAACCGCGTTGTTTCAAGACGTTGGTCACATTGTGACATCATGCGTACACTGCTCTAATGGAGTGTTTCTACTGAATTTTAGCAAATATTCATTGATCTGTATATTATGTGTGTGTGTGTGTGTGTGTGTGTGTGTGTGTGTGTGTGTGTGTGTGTGCGTGTGTGTGTGTGTTTTTTTTCACAGAAGTCATCATGGCCACCGCTTCAGCCACCGGTAGCGGTGAGCTACCAGAATGCCCTGTCTGCCATGACGGCTATAAAGAGCCAAAGATACTGCCGTGTACACACCTAGCGTGCAAAAAGTGCGTCGTGTCGTGGCTGCAGAAGGCAGGGGTCAAGGGAGGCTGTCCGCTCTGCAGGGCCCCCATCCTGCCCTCCACCAGCCGAGGTCAGCGTGACCTTAACACTCTGGTCAATGACCTGCCCACTGACCTGGCCACCATGGCTCTAGTGGACAGTCACAAAGTGCTCAGCGGTCAGCATGTCTGCATGATCTGCAACAACAACGCAGCTGCCACGTCATTTTGCTTGCAATGTGACGTAAAAATCTGCAAAGCGTGCATCATAGGGCACAAGAACATACCCTTAACCAGGAAACACGTCATTGAAGATTTAAACAAACTCAGTCCGCAGCAGTTGGCTCAGATGAACCGCGCAACTTGTAACGTGCACGATGATAGGCCAGCTGAGCTGTATTGCTCCACCCACCAGGAGCTCATTTGCATGCTGTGTTTTCCGACCAATCACCGCAGCTGTGCAGAGGTGAAGGCCATCCCAGACGTGGCGACAGAGAAGAGAAGAGAACTGGAACAACAGGCACAGAGACTGAGGGACAGAGCGACAGCATTGGCAACGGAGGTTGGTGTAAACCCTTAACGTTAATGCTGTTGTCTTATCAGACTTTTTCTTTAATTGTTTTTTCTATCGTTGTGCTTCATTTGTTAAATTGTACCATGAAAGCAGGTTTAAATTGTTTCTGACTGAATTTACATGAGTCTCATTGGATGATACAAATCAGGGGGAAATGGATGGTGAGGTGAATGCATTATGCATGCTTGAATGATTTATCTTGACGTAAAAATAAAACCCAGACTTAAATCCTATCTGATTGAATTCGCATGACGTTTTAGGTCTCGATGCATGATAAAAATCAGGGTAAATGGATGGTATGGTGAATGAATATCTTGTTGCATGGTTAAATGATTTGTCTGGACGTTAAAAAAACAAATTGTGGTAACTACATCTATAAGGATGTATCAATTTTTCAGTGTATAATTCGTGTTCACTTCACAGAATTCAAGTTTAAATACAGAATGATCTGCGTTCCTGTGTTTTAGATCCAAGAGGTCACGGACGCTTTCAATGCCATGCGTAAAAAGGCCAATGACACGTTCGATGACCTTGAGCAGTGCTTGAGGAAGCGACGTCAGGAGGTCAACAGGCTGATCCAGGCTGAGGAAGACGCCGTCATGACGTCACTGGCGGAGCTGGAGAAATGGCGGGCGGCCTTAGTACTGAACGCAGCCAGCGTAGGACATGTGGTGCAGTCAGCGTCTGGAGGGTCTCTGCTGGGGATGATGGAAGGTCTGACGTCACGCCTCGACGACCTAGAGTCACAGACCGGAACGACACGTAAGATGGAGGTCAAAGATTTGACCTTGGACCTCCAGAAACTGAATCAACTGAGGGCCGACATTGCCTCTCTGGGTACGTCATATTTCCTGTGCAGATTTTCTGTGTTGGTTGTTTATTGTTGCTTCTTGTCTCAAGAACACTGAGAGTCATGGGAGACTCATTCAGCGTCCATGTCATTATCTTTTTTGTTCTCCGTTTACGCTTTTTGAAAATCAATCGCATTTTATCTCAGTGATGGTAAGAATTAGGCTACCTGTAATTATCACTTGTACATAACGATGAATTGAGAGAAAAGACCATAACAGATCATACGCATAACATCTGAGTGATGGTGTCATCTTACGCTGTTCAGTTGTCTGTCTGTGCCTGGGACGAGGCGTTATTCTGTCTCACACTGTTGAGTTGTCTGTCTGGGACGAGGCGTTATTCTGTCACACACTGTTCTGTTGTCTGTCTGTGCCTGGGAAGAGGCGTTATTCTGTCACACACTGTTCTGTTGTCTGTCTGTGCCTGGGACGAGGCGTTATTCTGTCACACACTGTTCAGTTGTCTGTCTGTGTCTGGGACGAGGCGTTATTCTGTCTCACACTGTTCAGTTGTCTGTCTGTGTCTGGGACGAGGCGTTATTCTGTCACACACTGTTCTGTTGTCTGTCTGTGCCTGGGACGAGGCGTTATTCTGTCACACACTGTTCAGTTGTCTGTCTGTGCCTGGGACGAGGCGTTATTCTGTCACACACTGTTCAGTTGTCTGTCTGTGTCTGGGACGAGGCGTTATTCTGTCTCACACTGTTCAGTTGTCTGTCTGTGTCTGGGACGAGGCGTTATTCTGTCACACACTGTTCAGTTGTCTGTCTGTGTCTGGGACGAGGCGTTATTCTGTCACACACTGTTCAGTTGTCTGTCTGTGTCTGGGACGAGGCGTTATTCTGTCTTACGCTGTTCAGTTGTCTGTCTGTGTCTGGGACGAGGCGTTATTCTGTCTCACGCTGTTCAGTTGTCTGCCTGTGCCTGGGACGAGGCGTTATTCTGTCACACACTGTTCAGTTGTCTGTCTGTGTCTGGGACAAGGCGTTATTCTGTCACACACTGTTCAGTTGTCTGTCTGTGTCTGGGACGAGGCGTTATTCTGTCACACACTGTTCAGTTGTCTGTCAGTGTCTGGGACGAGGCGTTATTCTGTCACACATTGTTCAGTTGTCTGTCTGTGTCTGGGACGAGGCGTTATTCTGTCACACACTGTTCAGTTGTCTGTCTGTGTCTGGGACGAGGCGTTATTCTGTCACACACTGTTCAGTTGTCTGTCTGTGTCTGGGACAAGGCGTTATTCTGTCACCCACTGTTCAGTTGTCTGTCTGTGCCTGGGACGAGGCGTTATTCTGTCACACACTGTTCAGTTGTCTGTCTGTGTCTGGGACGAGGCGTTATTCTGTCACACACTGCTTGTAGAGGGACACATTTATTCAAGGACATATTACAAAAGATGCAATGAGGGGTCTGTTCTTAGTCTCTCATGGCGTGAAACAATACATTGCAATACCTGGTGACAGGCACCTCTAAAATGAAACAACTTCTTACCGTATCATAATTAACTTGACTTTAACTAATTGCTTGATCAAATTCTAAAATGCTGACTTCATTTAACAAGTCATCCAAACGGGTGTGCAACAAATGGTCGAGGTTTACAATGTCGAGGCACAAAAGGTCGAGGACATTTGGTCAAGAGTCAAAAGGTCGACCTTTTGATCCTCGACCGTTTGGTTCTCAACCCATCCAAACACTCTTCAAGGACTAAAGTCTGTCTACAGGTCAGATGACAAAGCCCGCCACAACACCGACAACCTTACAGCAGCCTACACAGCCATCACCAGCCACCTCTACAGCGACATCAGCGACAACACCCCGGACTGCACACAAACCCAGAGGGGCGGCGCTTGCTCAAGTACTGAAAGTAGGGGACCGGGTCAAAATTGCACCGGAATGGTTTTTTTTCATGGGCCCTAATTATAAGGTAAGACTGCGTGTCCCTCTCTTGTCTGACAGTTTTCACCATCCCTATCACTCAGTCGGATTTGTCACTAAAAGGAAGCTGATACTATGCATATTCTGGTTCTGTTTTTGCTCGAGATGCAACACAAATGAAATGTTGTGTTACAAACTTGATTCAGAAATAGAATTTAATGAACTAAAGAGAAATACATTCACACACGCACGCATGTAAATACACACTCCAAGAAATGCATACAAAGTGGATGAAACTATGCTGATACTTGCTTATTATTTTGGCGTTTGGTGCACACACACACACACACACACACACACACACACACACACACACACACACACACACACACACACATACACACTAGCACATACATACACACACACATATATACACACACACACACACATACATACACAAACACCCCACACACACACACACGCACAAACACCCCCTCACACACACACATAGAGGCACACACAAACACCCCCTCACACACACACACACGCACAAACACCCCCTCACACACAAACACACACACACAAACACACACACACAAGCAGTGACCAGTGTGTACTGTGTGCAGGACATGAAAGGCACAGTGACGGCCATCCCGTCAAGACTTGCAGTACAGGAGGGCGATGATCCACAAGGCCTGGTGGACGTGCAGTGGGATGGTGGACGTGAAGTCTCTTACTGTATGGGACTTTATGGCCAGTATGACCTGGACCTGCTGTGACAGCCTTCGTCACCCTCACCTCTCCCCGTGCACTGTATTGTACTGATTGTAGTATCTCAGTATCCTTCTGCATGTAGTAAATAAAGTGTATGTACATGTGTGTGTGTGTGTGTGTGTGTGTGTGTGTGTGTGTGTGTGTGTGTGTGTGTGTGTGTTATTTTGTTTAAACTTGTTGACATGCCTTGCCGATTTGTAACCCAAAGTCATAGTTGTAATATGACTTGGGCATCTGTAGATTTCAATACTTTTTAAAATGAGACAATTTATTTAAACAATTGTTTGAACTTTATCTGCAGTTATTAGTTGTCACAGCTGATTTGGTTGATATCGTTGATCATGCATGTTGTTTCGTGTGGAGGTTTTGGTTGATATCGTTGATCATGCATGTTGTTTTGGTTGATATCGTTGATCATGCATGTTGTTTTGGTTGATATCGTTGATCATGCATGTTGTTTCGTGTGGAGGTTTTGGTTGATATCGTTGATCATGCATGTTGTTTCGTGTGGAGGTTTTGGTTGATATCGTTGATCATGCATGTTGTTTCGTGTGGAGGTTTTGGTTGATATCGTTGATCATGCATGTTGTTTCGTGTGGAGGTTTTGGTTGATATCGTTGATCATGCATGTTGTTTCGTGTGGAGGTTTTGGTTGATATCGTTGATCATGCATGTTGTTTCGTGTGGAGGTTTTGGTTGATATCGTTGATCATGCATGTTGTTTCGTGTGGAGGTTTTGGTTCGTGTCTTATCTGTTCTTCATCGCCATATCTTTTTTACCACAACCACAAATACACAACCTTCCGATGTGTGAAATGTTAACCCAAAGCAATACTAGCGTTTGTACTGTATTTTGTATGCAAAAATGATTACTATTTAGCGTATTAGCTTTAATTAACATTCAGCCAAAATTAAATTTGAACAAAATTCACAACTGGCCCATATTAGGAGCCTGGACGTCTAATGTGGACCTGTAAAATGGTCTTGGCGAATCATTGTGAAACGCCCCCTGTACTCCAAAATAAAATAATACATCTCAGTGTACGTGTCAGATTGATTTAAATGCATCAGAGTGTTTTTGTTTCGCTTCGATGAGAAGATTCTTTGAAGCACAACTTAAAAGTAAAGAAACATCAAAAACAGAGAGAAAATAAATGAAACTATCAACTTTCACGCGAAGAAGACGGTTTGATATCTTTTTGTGGAAAGCTTGACGGCTAGTGTCAAGGAATATGTATGGTGTTCAGGAGACCTGTAATTTAACAGAGTGATGAATGAAGACCGGTATTCCGTGTTTTCCGATCTTTGAGTTGTACTTGTGCTGAGTGAGTACAGTAGCTAGTGATTCTACTAGTGAGTACAGTAGCTAGTGATTCTCTTTCATACCCGTGGTGTTGTTGTTTCATGTTGTTTCTGCATTCTGTTCTTTTATTCAATAGCGAAATCCTCCAAGTTTGGTTTTGTTTACAAAGTGTCCGTGGCCGTATGGGTGCGTGACGTCATCGCCCAGTGTGTCTGTGAGCGATAGTGTGTGTCTCAGTGTGTTGACGTGTGTAAGTGAGTGTGTGAATGATGCAACCCGCGTGCACAGGGGTACGATGCAGGTCTGCTAGTATGCATGACTGAAACCAGTCTTTCTCCACTTGAGATTTTGCTACTATTTTTTGTTTGCGCTGGAAAGACGGGGCCAACACGGCTAAAATGTAATAATGACAATCTTAGCTGCTGTTGTGGCAACGTTTGTGGGTTAACAGCTCAGTCTGTGCACAAAACCTAGACCGTTTTAAGCGTCACACGCTGCCAGAAGTGTAAAGGTAAAGGTCAAGGTATTCATATAACCATCTGATCGTTGGGGAGAGAGATGTTAGAGATCTCAACTGTTCTGGGGCCAGCTTTATGAGGGCGGTGCCCATGTCCTCTCCCTCGCTGCCCGTCAGGTACCCATTTCCAGCTGGGAGAACTAGAGAGAGAAAAATCGGGTATTTGTATTTGCCCCGAGTGGGGGACGAACCACGACCTCCAGCGTGAGAGCTCGAGGCGAGCGCTCTAACCACTGCGCCACTGCGCCACTCCGACTCATAAGTGTACACAAGTGTAAAATCCAAACGGTATTGTCTAGTTTTATTTTGCGCCCGCAGCTGCTTTGACCGGTGCAAGCTATTCAGAGAGGGTGAATGTGGCGAGTGAAATTAGTTTGAGCACTCTAGCACCGTTAGTTATGTCAGCATATTAGGAGCCAATCCATACTAGGGGCCCTTCCTTTACTTCATCCGTCGACGTCTTGTGTGTCTTTGGTGTGACCCTGTCATTGGTGTGACCCTGTCATTGGTGTGACCCTGTCATTGGTGTGACCCTGTCATTGGTGTGACCCTGTCATTGGTGTGACCCTGTCATTGATGTGACCCTGTCATTGGTGTGACCCTGTCATTGGTGTGACCCTGTCATTGGTGTGACCCTGTCATTGGTGTGACCCTGTCATTGGTGTGACCCTGTCATTGGTGTGACCCTGTCATTGGTGTGACCCTGTCATTGGTGTGACCCTGTCATTGGTGTGACCCTGTCATTGGTGTGACCCTGTCATTGGTGTGACCCTGTCATTGGTGTGACCTTGTCATTGGTGAGACCCTGTCATTGGTGTGACCCTGTCATTGGTGTGACCCTGTCATTGGTGTGACCCTGTCATTGGTGTGACCCTGTCATTGGTGTGACCCTGTCATTGGTCTGACCCTGTCATTGGTGTGACCCTGTCATTGGTGTGACCCTGTCATTGGTGTGACCCTGTCATTGGAATAACATTGTTGTTGTTGTTGTTGTTGTTGTTGTTGTTGTTGTTGTTTGTTCAAAGATCAAATGACAGTTTCAAAGCACACGTTGGTTACTGACTTATTTTGTTTCAGAACTTAATGAAAATGCAAGCCTACGTCTGAACATAGAGGCCTTTAAAAGTGCAGTCACTGACTTTGTCCTTGCCCAATTGCAAACTTTTAAACGTCGGCCCGGTCTCGTGTCAAAGAACATAACAAATTATCGTTTTAGTTTGCAGTTAACTCCCAACGAGGAAATTACCACTTTAGATTAATTTATTTGACACGTCGAGACGGAAGATCTGGTCCCTTTTTTCATTTGTTACATGTTGGCGACACGCCAGGCAAGCTTTTTGCCAGAAGGTTTCAGTGGAGTGTGCATTTAACTGCGACAGTTCTATTCTGGTCACCAAAGGCAAAACCATATATAGAAGAAGGGTTTGTTTCGAATCAATTAAGGGACATAACCCAATACTGTAGTAATATTACAGAAGGAAATTTGCAGCGAGCGAACCTTTATGGACAGAGAAGCTTAAAAAGAATAAGAAAAACATACCTAGGCCCTGAGTAATACCGAATAAACAACGCAGAAGGTCTTTGTTTTCTGTTGTTCGCAATAGGAAGTCGCGAATTACTGGCCGAAGCATTGTCGTTTGCACAGCAACTGTCGTCCCGTCTAAATTTTAAAAAACCATTTAGGGAGTATGGCCAATCGATAATGTTTATCTAAAAGAAACGGGTCGACAGTTGCTGAACTGATTACCATGCAATAGCACAATTACTGGCCGGGCCGTCTTGCAATAGACGATTTTCGTAAATAACTCTGTCAGGATGTACAAGTGCTGTGGAAGAGTTGTGCCCCGCTAACAAAACCTCGTACACACAGCGAACACAATCATGGTCGACTAGTTCAAACTACGATTGCAAGAAATAACTGACTCGGATGTGTATGTTATGCAGACGACGGTTTCCTGAACGGAATCCTGACCGTTTTTGCAGGATGTTTTACTTGTAGTCCTTTATTAATGAAGCCGAGAATGCTAGATAACCTGACTCTATGCTGTGTTTCTCTGAATGTGGCATTAATGACTTCAGTAAATTTACTAAAAAAAACATTTACTCGATCTTTTGTAAACATTTGCCACTATAAGTGTGTGTGTGTGTGTGTGTGTGTGTGTGTGTGTGTGTGTGTGTGTGTGTGTGTGTAGGTGGGTGTCTGTGTCTGTGAGTGTGTCTGCGTGTGTCTGTCTGTCTGTCTGTCTGTCTGTCTGTCTGTCTGTCTGTCTGTCTGTCTCAATATCTAACGCGAGGACGCGCAGACTGGCATGTAGACAGCTAAACGTACGACACACATACGTATGTACAAAAAGACGGACAGAGAGACAGCCATGCAAACAGACAAATGGACGGAAAGACAGACAGATCACTCTCCTCCTCTGTGTGTGTGTGTGTGTGTGTGTGTGTGTGTGTGTGTCTGTGTGTGAACGTGCGTGCGTGTGTGTGTGTGAGTGTGTTTTAGTGTGTGTGTGTGTGTGTGTGTGTGTGTGTGTGTGTGTGTGTGTGCTTAAGAACTGATTTTCTAACCATTTGTTTTGTAATAACAAAACAGTTCCACAAACAAAAAACGTACCAGAAACTTCAAGTGCAGAGGTGCCCCACCCCCCGCCACCCCCAACCCCACCCCCCACCCCCTCTCTCCCTCTTTACCCCTCTTAGACTCTCTCTCAGGTGCCGACATGAGCTCTCTTGATTTAAAAAGTAAAGCTGGTTTGTTTGTTTGTGTGTTTGCTTGTTTGTTTGTTACGTTTGCTTGTTTGGTTGTTAGTGTGTTTCTTTATTTTTTTCTTTCTTTCTTCCCTTCTTTGTGCGTTTGTTTTTGTGTTTGTTTGTCTGTCTGTTTGATAGTTTTCTGGTTAATGCCAGTCGAGCAGAAGAAAGAAGGAAACATAAAATAACAAACACACAAAACAAAACAAATCCCTTTACAAGTAATGACAAGTTGTTTTTAAAAGAAGAAAAGAAAGTAAAGCAAATGACACTGAGAATGGGCCGAACCTGCTCACTAGGAAAGAATAGAGGTATATATGGTCAGCATGCAGAAGCGCTTCTTTTAGCCACAATACTGGTGCAACAATGTCGTTTGCACAAATGCTGTTCGGATTATTGCCGTGTTGCACAATTTGGAATCTGTCCCTTGCCGGTGTCACGAACTGAAACCTCTGCCTGAACAATCCTTCTCATTGCGGTCAATGCGCATGCGCCAATCTTGGACTTAAAAAATGCGACCCTTTATCCGAACGAACCATGGGTTAGGGTTAGGGCTAGGGTTAGGATTAGGGTTAGGATCAAGGTAAGGGTTAGGGTAAGGGTTAGGGTTAGGGTTTGGTTGTTCAAGACCTGATTAATCTCCCCATGTTAGCGCACGCGCATTGATCGCAATGAGAAGGATTGTTCAGGCAGAGTTTCCAGTTCGTGACACCGGCAACTGTCTCAACGGCAATTATTGGACCGACATTTCTCTCAGCTAATTGGGTGCCGACATTTCTCTCAGCTAATTGGGTGCAGATTTGTCAGAGTAACTAAACAAAGATATACGCATGAAACTGCGTGTTTTCACTCAACATTGAAGCGGTCGCGTTTTGAACAAATTTTGTGTAACAACAAGTGCTGAACACAGTATGAAATAGGATATAGTTCTACCAGCAAAATGTGCATACATGGTAAACACTAGTGTTAGAATGGTCGATTACCATGTGTGCTACTCTTGCTAGAAGAACTATGAACTATGTCAGTGTGCGTATTTCTTCACAGTTTGTTTCACACACCTACAAGCGCGCACACGAGCACGCATAGACAAAGGAGCGCAGTGGTAGGCATATTCACATGCACGCATATGCAAATACATTCACCCATATGCTTACACACAAAGACACGAACGCATCCACGTTTGCAAACATACACACACAATATGTCTCTCTGTCTCTCTCTGTCTCTCTCTGTCTCTCTGTCTGTAACTCTGTCTCTGTCTCTGTCTTTGTCTCTCGCTCTCTCTCTCTCTCTCTCTCTCTCTCTCTCTCTCTCTCTCTGACACACACACACTGACACACACATACACACACACACACACATCAATCACACACACCCACACACATACACACACACACACACCCACACACATACACACACACACACACACACACACACACACACACACACACACACACACACACACACACATATATATATATAAACAGAGACAAAACCAAAGTAATAGTGTTTTCAAAACTAGATCCAAAGGTGCCAATATATTTTTATTGTGGAGAAGACATTATTCAAACAGCTGAAGAATATAAGTATTTGGGAGTTGTCTTACATAAAAACGGCACTCTAAATAGAGCACAAGATCATCTGAGCAAACAAGCAAACAAAGCACTTCATGCTTTACGTCGAACGTTCCGTAAGACTGATATCAACATAAACGTTATGTTACAATTGTATGATAGTTTGATAGCACCAATATCAACATGGTGCAGAACTCTGGTTTCCACACCAGATTAATACAAATGAAGAATTAGATTTATCCAACATTTTTAAAGAATGCATGACTTGTAAATATCAACATGAAAAAGTTCATTCAAAATTTTGTTAACACATTCTTGGGGTACATAAGAAAACTATGCTAGTACCAGTACTAGGAAAATTAGGAAGATTCCCAGTTAGCATTAACATAATATGTAATATCATTACGTACTAGCTACACATTTTGGATCTTCCAAAAACATCTCATCTGAGTAAAGTATATAATCGTATGTACACCAAAGGCAGTGAAACATATTCATGGATATCATGTGTGAAACAATTGTTACAAGTCATTGGATCAGATCCTGTATAGAAAAATCAGTTTACTTTTAATGTGAAAAGGTTAAAATATGTTATATATGTCAAAAATTAGAACTCCAATATATACAATTCTGGAAAAGTCAAATAAGAAGTTCACCAAAGTTACATTTTTATCAAAGAAAAGTAACAAATTATTTAAAACGGAACCATATCTGTTATGCATAAAACAAAGAAAGTATAAACAGTCGCGATCGTTGTGTAAACTAAGAAGAAGTGCCCACGACCTGAAAATTGAAACAGCAATACTCCTAGGGAAAATAGATTATGTGAAACATGTGGAGTAATAGAAGATGGAACACATTTTCTAGATAATTGCATAGAAAACAACCAATTACGAAAATCTTACATGAGTGAATGTAATCGACCTATACATTCATAATTATGATGTACCAAGTCATTTTTTGCGAGTAGACAATGTATACACACTAAATTGGGAGAATTTGTATAAAATTGCTTCCAAAAAAAGAAACAATGAATTCATTTTGTTTTTGACCTTCGGGTGTCTTCTAAACACTACGTTTCATGACATTAAAGTTTATTGGAATTCGTATTCATATTCACACACACAAACCACCAAACACACACATACACACACACACACACACACACACACACACACACACACACACACACACACACACACACACACACACACACACACAAACACAAACACGCATAAACTCCTTCATCGCCAGTCTCTGACTGCCGCTTGTATTTTAGCTTCAATTTCTACTTTCACTTTTAGACAGAACCGAAAATACGCCGGGGTAACTCTTGATAAGAAAGACAGTGGTTACGGTTCTTGATTGACACACTTTGAACGACACTACCAATTCATTTCCGTGTTGACAACTCTCATCAGAAAAGAGTCCTGCCTTCAATGTTGTGATCTGTAGACAGCCACAGAAACAGGTATGTGTCGAGAAGCTTGTTACACTACGCTGTGAATACTGTAGAAACTGGTTGTTCGCTGTAGGGTTCCTATCTGCAGTTAGGTGTGTGTGTGTGTGTGTGTCTAATGTCATCCATTGTGTGTCGCTGTTGTCAATGGCAATGCTATACAGCGAAGTAGAACTAAAAGTAGGTCATACCTTGACAAAAGTACCCTTCTCGTACATAGAACAGCTGCCTCAAAGTTGTTGGCTGACTATAAATAAAGAGAGACCGATACCTTAGTTCTTAGTATCTGTGTGTATTTGATTTGGATTATTCCGTTACAGGGTGCCACGTTTCTACTTTCTGTTTTGGGTCACACACTACCGTGCAGTCAGTGGATTTGTGTGTGTTATATTTGATACCACAGGCACACGGTCTGTTTTTCGCCGGTTCGACCAGCTACTCATTCGTGACAAGTCCTTGAAAAATAGATGGATTGCTGTCAAATGCTCATCTGAAAGAAGTTTTACGGAGAGAGAGAGACTGAGAGAGAGAGAGAGTACAGCGAAGTGGAACTGAAAGTAGGTCATACCTTGACAACGTTATCCTTCTCGTTCATAACACTGCGGCCTCTAAGTTGTTGGCTGACTGGGAATAAAGAGAGACCGATACCTTAGTTATTTGTATCTGTGTGTATTTGATTTGGATTATTCCGTTACAGGGTGCCACGTTTCTACTTTCTGTTTTGGGTCACACACTAGTGCAGTGGATCTGTTGTGTTATATTTGATACCACAGACACACGGTCTGTTTTTCGTTCGACCAGCTACTCATTCGTGACAAGTCCTTGAAAAATAGATGGATTGCTGTCAAATGCTCAGCTGAAAGAAGTTTTACGGAGAGAGAGAGAGAGAGAGAGAGAGAGAGAGAGAGAGAGAGAGAGAGAGAGAGAGAGAGAGAGAGAGAGAGAGAGAGAGAGAGAGAGAGAGAGAGAGAGGGGGGGAGAGATAACTAGGGAAAGAATGAATTACTTGTAAGTACTCCATTGATGCACATAATTCTCTCCCTTGAATTGTGGGATATATATCTTTTCCCCGTTTCGTACTATTAGCACTTGCACCCATTGAACAAATTCTAGCCCAAAACCGAACTTTTGAAAGGCTATTAATATAATATCGTTCGATTTACTACCGTACCTTGAACGCAGTCAATTGCGACCAATAGACCAGATTGATTACATCACCAATCAACCTTAAATATGGTTGACTCTCTTCTGCCCGTTTAATATATATCCAACTTGATCTTTCTTAACAATATCACCATACCGCTTCCTAATCTTATAACTAAACACTTGGCTATCAACTTATATTCACTGTTTGTACAAAAAATGGGTCTCCAGTTCTTCAAATTATTTCTCGGTAAATCCTTCCCTTTATGTATTAGGGTAATGACAGCTTCGCGCTGCGTGGAAGACAAGTGTCCGTCTTTATAACTTGCATTAAAAGACGCAACCATCAATGTTCGAATGCGGGTTGACATTTTTTTACAAATTCGACAGTGATACCATCAACCCCAGGGGCCGATCCTGATTTCATTTGTTTCAGTGCAGCGAGGGCTTTGTCCTCAAGTATCAACCCTTCACACTCCGTTCTCTGACAACCTTAAATGTGTAATGTAGTCATAGTCACATCAGACACAAACTGATCTGCCTTTTGATCTATATTTTCATTGAGTACTTTTTGGGGGGTACAAATCTTTAATAAAAAAGAATTATTTTGCGTGTCAAGAACTTCACGATGGTTAGTTACCACCTCCCCAGAATCACACTGTATACTGTCCGTTCAATTCTTCGTGTTCTTTTCTCCTTGCTCCACCCACTCCGCGCGGGCACGGGCTTGGGCTGTGCGAACTTTACTCTGTTCAATCAATTCTATTTTTAACTTGAGCTTCTCACGCTCGCTTTGCCTATGTATATATCACAATTATCTGGGTCACAAGCTTACTTGACAACACTGTCTTAAAAGATGGCTTTCAGGGTAAGTTGTCTCTGTGTGTGGTCCCCTTCCCACACTTTTTTTTGTAGGCCGTGGGGGAGGGGGGGGGCGTTCAGATTTTAATTTTAGTCAAGTAATGTGTCTGCAGGTTACTGTGTATTGTGTTGGAAACAACACTGAATTGATCTGTCACTGTCAGCCTTTACAAAAAGGTGAACAGTATTCATGTAGCAGTAATATTGTGAAGTTGATTTACCAAAGCCTAGCAACAAGTACGTTTTTTAACAACGAATAATTTACAAGTACGATGATCATGCACTACATTAACGCTGATGAGCAGGTATGTCTGCAGCACTAGATCGTGTTGATGTTTTCAGTTTTATAAGTTTGACATGAAGCTGTTTGTGTTTCAGGCCTCGGCACGGACAGCTTTGAGTCTAGAAGGCAACAGCTGTAACTGTCACAGAACCGGGTCGAAAAGACGAATACTTTGAACAGAGGTAAGTTCATAATCTAATGATTTTTGTATCAGCATTTTGCTTTGCTATTCCTTACCGTAATTACTGGGTAAATCAAAATATGATTTTTCTTTTACATCCTAGCGTTTGCTCTAACACAGATAGTGTCAGGAGAGAATAATATTGCTACTGCTTGGTGCAGTTAAGATGGGGCTGGGCCGCTATTGCGCGAATCTAACCCTAACCCTAACACTAACCCTAACCCTAACCCTAACCTTAAAGATTCGCGCAATAGCGGCCCCGCGCAATAGCGGCCCGCACAATAGCGGGCCGACCCCGTTAAGATGGCGTTGCGCTGTTTTTTCGCAGGCTTAGAAAACCGCTTTTATGTGCCAATGCAACAGCGAATTCTTTCTCGCAAAACAGTCAAAGAAAGTAAGCTTAACTGCCTTTTGGTGGGTTTTTTTTATCTTGCAGAAGTCATTATGATTTCTGGCAAAATAGATCTGGAATAATACGGTTTGTGAGGAATGGCGAAAGGCGAAAAGTATATGAGTAGTGGTCTAAATTAGCTGATTTTGAGTCTTTTTGAAGGACATCGTACCAGATTTCTTCTGTGGTTAGTAGGAATGTGGACAAATTTCCAGTAAGCGGAGAACAGAACGTAAGAAAAGCAGACAACCTTGTCGACGCCATGAAAAATAACAGAAGGCGATACCAGTAAGAAAAGCAGACAACCTTGTCGACGCCATGAAAAATAACAGAAGGCGATACCGGTAAGAAAAGTAGACAACCTTGTCGACGCCATGAAAAATAACAGAAGGCGATACCGGTAAGAAAAGTAGACAACCTTGTCGACGCCATGAAAAATAACAGAAGGCGATACCGGTAAGACAAGTAGACAACCTTGTCGACGCCATGAAAAATAACAGAAGGCGATACCGGTAAGAAAAGTAGACAACCTTGTCGACGCCATGAAAAATAACAGAAGGCGATACCGGTAAGAAAGGTAGACAACCTTGTCGACGCCATGAAAAATAACAGAAGGCGATACCGGTAAGAAAAGTAGACAACCTTGTCGACGCCATGAAAAATAACAGAAGGCGATACCGGTAAGAAAAGTAGACAACCTTGTGGACGCCATGAAAAATAACAGAAGGCGATACCGGTAAGAAAAGTAGACAACCTTGTCGACGCCATGAAAAATAACAGAAGGCGATACCGGTAAGAAAAGTAGACAACCTTGTCGACGCCATGAAAAATAACAGAAGGCGATACCAGTAAGAAAAGAAGACAACCTTGTCGACGCCATGAAAAATAACAGAAGGCGATACCGGTAAGACAAGTAGACAACCTTGTCGA
Source organism: Littorina saxatilis (assembly GCF_037325665.1). Classification (NCBI taxonomy): domain Eukaryota; kingdom Metazoa; phylum Mollusca; class Gastropoda; order Littorinimorpha; family Littorinidae; genus Littorina; species Littorina saxatilis. Next base: position 54,116,662 of record NC_090253.1, on the reverse strand, counting down.
CGCCATGAAAAATAACAGAAGGCGATACCAGTAAGAAAAGTAGACAACCTTGTCGACGCCATGAAAAATAACAGAAGGCGATACCGGTAAGAAAAGTAGACAACCTTGTCGACGCCATGAAAAATAACAGAAGGCGATACCGGTAAGAAAAGTAGACAACCTTGTCGACGCCATGAAAAATAACAGAAGGCGATACCGGTAAGAAAAGTAGACAACCTTGTCGACGCCATGAAAAATAACAGAAGGCGATACCGGTAAGAAAAGTAGACAACCTTGTCGACGCCATGGAAAATAACAGAAGGCGATACCGGTAAGAAAAGTAGACAACCTTGTCGACGCCATGAAAAATAACAGAAGGCGATACCGGGATCTGAAAATCGTGGTCTGCGATTGTTTACTGTGTGACTGGGTGAGATCGCTAACCGTTTTTGAAGGAAAAACGAAATCTCAGAAGTATGCTGAAACACTTTCACAGCAGATTCAACCGTCTGGTCGTTGAAGTGTTGGTGCGCAACATTGGACACTACAAAAAGACAGTGCGTCAGTTGATATGTCCGTACCGTGGAACCCCCCTGTTAAGACCCCCTAATTCAAGACCCCCCCCCCCCCCCTTTTTTTTTGATTGCATTTCATGACGTCTGTGGTACATAAAACAACTTTTTGATTGCATTTCACGACGTGTGTGGTACATAAAACAACATTCTGATTGCATTTCATGACGTCTGTGGTACATAAAACAACTTTTTGATTGCATTTCACGACGTTTGTGGTACATAAAACAACATTTTGATTGCATGTCACGACGTCTGTGGTACATACAACAACTTTTTGATTGCATTTCACGACGTCTGTGGTACATAAAACAACTTTTTGATTGCATTTCACGACGTCTGTGGTACATAAAACAACTGTTTGATTGCATTTCACGACGTGTGTGGTACATTAAACAAATTTTTGGTTGCATGTCACGACGTCTGTGGTACATGGTACATAAAACAACTTTTTGGTTGCATTTCACGACGTCTGCGGATGGTGTTGACACAAAAGAACCACCTGTCACAATATTATTTAAAGATGCTGACAGTGAATGAAAGGTCAGTTTGAGACTTGACTTTATATGAACCGAGCACACATCTTGAAAAACCTTCCTTTATATTGGCATGGGCCTGTAGTGTGACTGTGAGTGTGTGTTCACACAAAGAAGGTATCATGCAAATACCTTGTATGTGTAATACACTGGCAGCCATATTTAACAAAGCTGCCATACATCGATTTTACTATTTAACAAAGTACAAAAACATAGTAGAAGAAATAAGGATAGAAATAAAAGTTACTTATTTTCACACACAAATTCAAAAATACACTTAACCTAGCTTTTAGAATTTGTTTGAATTATTCCGTTACAGGGTGCCACGTTT